>NW_022145805.1:0-88669 GCF_002938485.1 Sitophilus oryzae | reverse complement strand
CATCTTTGATTTTTTTTTTTTTTTTTATAGTTAAGGACACATTATTTTTTGAGGTGCTAGTATTTACGATACATTATGAAGGGCCTTTATTGCCATTTTTTGGTATTAGTTGATATTAGCAAAGAATATTAGTGTTTGGCTTTAGTTAGTTAGGGATAATATGTCTATATATTCTGCATTTTTTTATTAATATTCTATTTGTTACTGTAATAATACTTGTTATTTTGGATGTAAGAAAATTGAAATTTTTAATATTTTTAAGCAAAGACTGGTTTGATAAAAATAATAAGAGTAATAATTTGTTATACCAATAACAACAAAATTTAAAATGATTTAATATAAATATTTTTTTAAGTGGTAGCAAAATATAAACAACAAATTAGATGGCAAAATTACATAATGATCCTATTTAAAATAATATAGTCTCTAAATTTTTGGCAACGTTGGTTTATTAAATAATAATAATTTTATTATATTAACAACAAATTTTAAGATCATGAAATATAAACATTTATTAATTTTCTAAGCATGCAGTGTAATGCAACGAAAATATAAATAAAAATAGAAATCAAATTATTTATATTAGGTGCTTTATATTTCTATTTAAAATTATATTACTTTTACTGGCATTTACTTTAAAATAAATGAAATATTTCTTCTCAAAAATCTACATGTAAGTGAATTAGCATAAACAAAATACAAACATCGTTAACTTTTTTTTAATTTGGCACGTGTAAAACTTTTCATTTAGTTTCTCATCCCATGGTTTGAGTTCGATAACCATTTACTTAACCACATTACTTAAATATGATTATTAGGTTCAACTAATTCATATTATTAAAACATCTAAAACTCATCTCTCTTAAAAGTGCTACTTCTCAAAATTTCCCATTAAAATAGACCATATACCATATAAAATTAAATGATTGAAAGATCGGACTACGGAAACCACACAAATTTTCCGGAAGAATTTTTGACCACCTGCACATGTACATAATCGTCCAATAAATAAAATTTAAAAATAGTTTTTTTTTTTTTTTTTTTTTTTTTTTTTTATTTTAATAAACATAAAATATTTTTTTTTTTTTATAATATTATAAAAATTTGGAAGAACTAATAATGACCTGACGCATACAAAATCAAACAGATACTAAGTTTCATTTATCAAAAGCATTCGATAGTCGTGGCATTCGATAGTCGTGGCGCAAAGATAACCATTTGGTCGCATGGCGAGTTTGTCACATATGCTTTTGGTATACAAATGAATGAATGATTTTATTCAGATAGAACCATTCGATAGTTGAAATCATTCATTCATTAACCATTCGATAGTCTAATTCATTCGATAGTTCCATCGCCCCTAGTTCTAGATACCTTACGGCTGAAGTTAAATTAACAAACTTACGCTAATTGAAACCACCAATTGATTCCACTGATTGCGAGGATCTGAATGAAGCTTTACATTTAGCTGTATAAAATACGTTATTCATTCTAATTCTCAACCAACTAGAAGATTACAGGATAATACTGCATTGTGTAGAATTATCGATAGAATGTAATGTATGAGCCAATATCTCTCCCTTTCTTGGTTTATAACTGATCCAGTACAGTCTCAGGGCTTGGACGGAAGCCAGTGTCTCAGCACTCAGTGGTGGTGTTTCCCTACAGATCTGCATTCGCCGTTGTTTCTTAGTTACAATCTACTGGGGTGTTCATTTTGGAGACATGTTAAAAACTGTGTGTGTCCTTTTAAAAACCCCGCGACAATCCGAAGAATGTTCTCACTTAAATCCAAACAAGGAAATCTTTTCTCGGTGGAAAGTTCTTCGACTGTCTAGAACCGTTGGAGAATGGAGGATTCCCACTCCAGGTAACGGATGGAATACTGGGTTCTTCAATTCCACTTAAAGAATCGTTTCTACTAGGAAGCAAATTGGTTCTGGTCCAGTTAGTGGAATGTCCACCCCTTTTTTAGCTAGACCGTTTAACGCCTTTTTCATTACTTTCCTATCCTTCGTAGGTTGGCTCCTAGATTAAGAGTACTTTATTTTTTTCTGCTTAATTGGTTCAGCTTCTCTAGGCATTCTTTGACCAACTGAAATTGTTGTTTACTGAGTTGATCGCTTTTAATGCTGTTTGATTATCGGATAAGATGGCTATTTCTTGTTTTCGATAGTTCCTATCCAAGATAGGTTGTACGTATCCTTCAATAGCGTAGATTTTTACCTGTAGGATGCTGGGGTAGATCCCTATTGGTTCGGAGTATTGAATTTTCGACCCAAATACTCCTATCGCTGTTCCTGCTTTGGTTTTGGAAGCATCACTATACCCCATTATGGTATGATCTTTTACCTGCTGATCAAGTGTTTCTCTCTTCCAGTTCTTTTTATTGCTCCATACTACAGTGAGGTGTTTCTCAAAGTTGTACATTCTTGGTATGTCATCCACTGGGAGTTGGAGGAGTGGAAATTTGCAATTATGGCGTCAAGTTGTAAAACCCGTCTTATCCCACAAACTTTGTTTAGAGATAATAAGCAAAAACTGATTTAGCAAATGTTTGAAGCGTTAATTTACAAAAAAAAACATTTTTTGGTGGCATCATTGTTTTGCCATCTCGTTTTTCAAAAAATTAAAATTAATATTTCATTTTTAAACAGAAAAAACACAAAAATAATTCGGATAAGGCGGGTTTTGTTGCAGTATGATGCATATTGCGCGTTTTGATACAATATGATTAAGAAAAAATGGAGTCAGCGACGGCTATGAAATGAAGAACACTGTCATTTTATATGTAAATTGATATGGGAAATGTCATCGATCGTCATTTTCTAACCAACTAGACGGCGTTTTTTTCGATCGTACGGTATTTGCATCCTAACTTGATTCATTACATATTATATTTTATTAAAATTAAGTAAGGATTTGAAAAGACGTAAAAAGCTTATAAAAAATGTGGGATTGGTAACAATAATGACAATAAAAAGCAAATACCTATAAGTGGATAAAACGGATTTTGCTGGAGTAACATAATTTGTAGTGAATTTTATATGGAATAGGCGACTTTTACAGCAATTTGGGATTATGTTTATGTAGATTTCAGGGTCTCACTATTAATATATGTCACTTAGCCATTTTTTTTTAAATGGATAAGGCGGGTTTTGCAACTTGACGTCCCAATTTATGTTCTTAAGTAAAATAATTTTTGTTTGGTCACTCGTAAAAATCATGTTTTTTGTTAGTACTTTGATACAAAAAATAACGTTTTAAGCTTGATTTTCATGCGTCCGTTATCCGGTGATACGATGGTACGACGGCGCCGCCGCCGCCGCCAGTGCTCTGGTTGGTCATAGCCTTTTAGCGCCACTTTTCATCTGTAATTTTTTTACTCCAGCCCGTCAACGGAAAAAGATCGTACGATAACGGACGTTTTGACACTTTTTTGACAAATTTAATCTAACCTAATTAAAAATATAATAATACAAAAGCTAACACTGTCGAGAAAACAAGAATTTTAAGAAAGCGGATTCTGTAATATATCATTTGCTATACTCTCCTGACCAAAGTGCGGGCCGTCTGGCTGCCAGTAGACTGCAGCGGTTCACTACTGTGGATCACATCTGTACAGGGTATCCCATTTTCGTGTGTTTTATGGGATTTCTCGTTTATGAGTAGACATAAATGATGCGATTTTCACGTTACTTTGCTACTTTTTTATGAAACTAAATATGCTACACATAGATTTATCCTAGACTCCTTAGTTTCTGAAATACAGG
The DNA here is from genome assembly GCF_002938485.1 of Sitophilus oryzae. Lineage (NCBI taxonomy): Eukaryota > Metazoa > Arthropoda > Insecta > Coleoptera > Curculionidae > Sitophilus > Sitophilus oryzae. Next base: position 84,896 of record NW_022145805.1, on the reverse strand, counting down.
GCGCATTTCTGATGCGCAGTAGTAAACAGATGTTGAATACAGATATGATGTGCAGTAGTGAACGCAATGTCTACCGGCAGCCAGACGGTCCGCACTCTGTTGAGGAGACCATAGCAAAAGATATATTAAAGAACTAGCTTTCTTAAAATTCTCTCTCGAAAACGTTGCTAGCTCTTAGACTATAAGTAAAACAGCGAAATCGTTATGGATATATCGTTATATATGGATAAATCGTTATATATCTATACTAATATATAAAATCCTTAAGTGACTGACTCACTGATTAATCGCGATCCTGCTCACACCACTCAACGTAAGAAGCTCAGTTTTCGCATACAGGTTGATTTTTTGAAATTCCAGTTCCAAGGGGGTGAAACCACCCCTCAAATATTACAATATTTTTTATTAAAAAAAAACGGTCAAATTTCCGAAAAAACGCTTAAACACATATATTTTATTTTGTTTTTTTAAATATTTTAGAATTTTTTTAAAATGTATACAGGGTGTTTCGAAAGATCAGGTCATTGATTAATCACGATCCTGCTTAACGTAAAAAGCTGATTTTTGGAAAACGGATTGACTTTAGGTTATAGAGGTTCGATAAGAAGGGATTTTTTGAAACTCGAATTCTAAGGGGGTGACCCACCCCTCAAATATTAGAATATGTTTTATTTAAAAAGCGGTGACTTTTTCGGAAAACCTCTTAAACAAATATATTTTATGTTGCTGTTTTACATATTTTAAGATTTTTTTAAAAATTTATACAGGGTGTTTCATAAAATATGACCATTGAGTAATCACGATTCTGCTTTAACTGCTTGACGTTTAAAGCTGATTTTTGGCAAACGGATTGTCTGTGGGGTGTAGAGATTCGATAAGGAGGGGTTTCTCGAATCTCAAATTCCAAGAGGGTGGAAACGCTCCTCAAATATAACAATATTTGTTATTTAAAAAACGGTTAGTCTTTCGGGAAAACGCTTGGACACGCATAATTTATTTAGTTTTTTTACATATTTTGATTTTTTTTAAAAAATCATACAGGGTGTTACAAAAAGTTTGGTAATTGATTAACCATGATTCTGCTTAAACTGCTTGAAGTAAAAAGCTTATTTTTGGCAAACGGATTTTTCGAAAGGCAAATTCCAACGAGATGAAACTACCCCTCAAATATTAAAAATTAATATAAAAAAAGTTAAGGTTATGTAATAATGTCGCCATATTGTTTTTTCTCTGCATTTTCTTAACATTTTATCCAGTTTGTATGTTAATGGAAATTCTTGCTTTGCTTTATCATCAACATTACAAATGATTAATTCGACGCGAATGAAGTCGGGGGTACACGCTAGTGAAAATATAAACAGCAATCACAAGAAAATCGTATATGCGATGAACGGACCGATGAAAAACTGCGTAATTTTCTAACCAGTCGAAGTCTTTAAATTGAACCAATAAAATTAATATCGTATCATCGTATCGTCGGATTCGTCGGATGCATGAAAATCAAGCTATATTTAATTTACATTTTTCCTAGAAAACGGTATGACAATGACAATCATTTTCAGTTTTGAGGTCCATAATCAATATAACTTTTAGAATAGAAAAATTTCTTTAACTTCTAGTGTCCCTAGAGACTTTAGTGAATAGCTAACACCTGCTCCGCTCTCGCAGCGTTATTCACAGAAGCTACGGTTTCTGATCGCGCGAAGGGCCGTAGTTAGCGCTTTTATTCTCGAAAATCCCGATAGCGATCGGTGGTCCGGGTTGGATCCCGTTTTCGAACGGCAGCGGCAGCAGGAATTCACGCCGGCCGGCCGGAGTCGTGGCGGAGGCGGAGGCCGAAACGACGGAGACACGGGGATCGTTCTCACAGGGTCGCTGACTCCTGCTGATACCGAGTCGCTGCCTTTGCCGCGATCGTGGAACTATGGGTGCTAGAACATCGACCATGTATCTAGGATCGATTCAATTTTTGGTTATTATGTAACATTCTTGGTGCTCTATATAATACCACATAATAAAACTAATATACAGGGTGACCCATTAGTGAAAGGTTGTCCAATATTGTCGTTTTTTACAAAGATATGAAAAACAGGTTTTATATAAATGTTGCATGGGGGAGGGTGTTATAAAGGCTCATGTCCTAAATAGTATATTGTTTTATTAGGAGTAAAAGTGATACTTCTTGTGACGAGGCTGTAATTTTGGCTTTGCAGGCGAGATACAAAAATCATTTTTACTTCGAGTAGAACATGTAATTTTTATTATTTTTTTTTGAAGTTCACAAATAATTTTTTAAACAATTTTGAAAAAAAAAATTTTTTTTTAATTTTCAAATTTTAAAAAAATTGAGGCGAGACACAAAAAGTCATTTTTACTCCGAATAGAACATGCTATTTTTTCAACGCCCCAACTAATTTTTAAACAATCTCAAACGTTCCAAATAATATAAAAAAGATTTAAAATACCTTGTAAGTAAATATACAGGGTCCGGCAATAGTGCGTCGGGCATCTGTAGCTCCTAGAATAAAAAACTTTGAGAATTTTGTTTAAATGAAAACCTAAAGTATGTATGAGGATGCATTTCCGGAAAATATTTTAACTTTTATAGGGTGGCTCAAAAAAGTGTGGGTGGATCTGGATGATTTTTTTTAATAGAACACCCTGTATATGATTGCATTTTTTGCTTCCTTTCAGATCGCTTTACATAATTCTAAGAAATGAGTAAATTTATTTCAATAGTTTCAGAGATATCAAAAAATAAATCAAAAATATATATTTTTCAACCCTTCTTAAAAAAATATTAAAAATACAAGAACTGTTCTGAAATCAAAACTATATTAGATATTTACTTTAGATGGTCTGTTCGTACTTTGATATAAATATGGTAATCATAAATCATAGAAGATGTTCAATATTTTACGCCAAACTTTTAAAAATATAAAATAATTTTTCTTCGTTTTTTTAAATTGAATACCCTGTATATTATTTTTTTATTCGATGGAGAATTAAAAAATGAACATTTTTTGTATTTAAAGTATTTCAAAATGTTTAATAGTTTTCCGGATACACGCAGTATCTATTATTTCATATGGCGCTTTCAATGGTAAAATACGAAAGAAAAATCATTGGGTGTCATTGATAAAAATTTACTGTGGAAAATGCCATATAAAATATGAAATACAAAACTGGAAATATCTGCCAAACTGTAAAAAATTTTGAAATACTCTAAATGCAAAAAATCTTCATTTTTTAATTTTTCATCTATTGAAAAAATAATATACAGGGTGTCGAAGATTACAGTTGAGGGTTGGAACTTTTGGTATTACACAGCAAAATAACATTACACTAAATCACCACAATACACCAAGACACTTTTACTTTTACACTGGACGCGCGTTTCGCTAACCATGTTGCGTAAGTCTCAGTTTATAATCATCTGCTGATGATGCTAACATGGTTAGCGAAACGCGCGTCCAGTGTAAAAGTAAAAGTGTTTTGATGTATTGTGGTGATTTAGTGTAATGTTATTTTACAGGGTGTTCCATTTAAAAAACAAAGAAAAAATTATTTAAAAAAAAGTTTGGCGTAGAATTTTAAACACCTCTATGATTTGCTAATTTTATATTTATAGCAAAGTAAGTATTAGACCAACTAAAGTAAACATCTAATATAGTTTTGATTTCAGGACAGTTCTTGTATTATTAATTATTTTTTTAAGAGTTTTTTTTTGAAAAAATATATAATTTTTATTTATTTATTAATATTCTGAATTATCGAAATGTATTTACTCACATCTTAAGATTATATAGCGACGAAAAAGGAAGCCAAAATAAAAATATACGGGTGTTCCATTTTAAAAAAATCATCCTGATCCACTAATAATTTTTTGAGCCACTCTATAGAAGTCAAAATATTTTCCTGAAATACATTCTAGTACAAACTTTTAGATTTGGCACTAAACAAAATTTGCAATTTTTTATTTTAGAATTACAGATGCCCGACGCACTACCGTCGGACCCTGTATATTGAGAAACCATCTTTATGCCGTTGAATTCGATACTTTACGTCGTTTAATAATATATTTTCGTACTGTACTTTTATGGCCTAAGCGTTAAAATGACTTGTTATATTTTTAATCACGTCAAAAATAATACTTTTGAGACCTTGAAAAAAAATATTTTGTGGTATACTGAGGGTTATAAAAAAGTAACGATATTTAGTAAGATTTACAAATTTCAACTCCTATTTTTCTGGACAAATTGGTTTACCATAATATTTTCCATATAGTATTAATTATTAGTGTTTGAAGTAATTATACAGTGTTGCTATACATTATTATTTAATAATAAAAAAAAAAAAAAAAAATCTAAAAAGTAAAAACATGGAGTGAATTTATCTCTATTAATGTATACCAGATATTTTCCTAAACACCAAGGATAACAGATTAAATGCAGCAAAATAAAACCTAACTAAACTAAATCACCACAATACACCAAAACACTTTACTTTTAAAAATAAAAAAAAAAAAAAAAAAAAAAAAAAAAAAAATAGATATAGCATTTTAAATATTGTGTTAAATAAATAAATAAATGCCTTTTATTGTCAAAAAATTTTTTCAATTTAGACAAAGGTAAACTAACAAACAAAGTAGAAAAACAAGGTACAAACAAACAAACAAAAGATAATACAAAACATTATATAAATAATATTGTCAGTCTTATTGTTAAAACAAACATTTATAAATTGCTTACAATGTCAAAGAACAAAAAATTAAAATTATATTCAAAAGAACAATAGATTTATAAAATATCAATGACCTTTAAATAAATTAATTTCTGATGTCATTAGTAAATATAGCAATAGCAAACATTAGACCAGTGTTTTCAAGATCAAATTCGATTTTCAATCCAAATATAACTATTTACGGCGTAGAAAGCCTTGTCTAGTAAATAAGAGTTCAATGCTTTGCGAAATGACAAAAATGATGTTATGGATTTGATTTCAAATGGCAGGTGATTGTGCATTTTTTTCGAGTTGTATAATATTGAACTTTTAACTAATTCTGAGCGTGGGTAGGTAGATAAAGATCTTGCTCCGCGTTCCTGGGCGGATAAGTGTGAGATGGCCTTTCTTGGGATGCTGATACATGCTTACGTTTAAGGCAAACGGATTCAAATATGTAAATAAGGAAGGAAGAGCTACTGCCTTAATTCTTTAAAAGTCCTGACAATGAGTTCCGCTGTTTAGTCCTAGTGAATATCGAACAGCTCTCTCTTCTGGAGCCTGAAAATGAGGTCAAATTGAGTCGCACAACACGCACCTCAGAATGGAAGGGCATACCTGAGGTGCGACTCAAAAGTGCATAATAAACAGCTCTAGCCACTGACAAATTAAGCTCCTAGAAACAGACCTTAATGCAAAAACAGGCAGAGCTCAATTTTTCGACAAAGCTCGATATGCATGTCCCATCTCAGAGAATTGTCCACAACAAGCCCCAAGAATTTTATAGATTTTACGACGTCACGGTGGTGTTGTTAAGCACAAAAGGCCGCAACGAGTTTTTTTACGACAAAGCTTTAGTTTTAGAAATATTGAGACTCAGGATGTTCGAATCGCACCAAGATTTGATGGTGATTAAATCATTTGATATAATCCCATGAAGTGCCGTGACGTCCTTGTTGCTCTAAGTGAAGCTAGTGTCGTCCGCAAAAAGACATTTTGCCACTGATGTTTATGTTAGCAATGTCGTTAATAAAATAAAGAAACAAAATAGGACCTAGTACTAAGCCTTGAGGTACTCCACATTCTATAGGTTTGCTAGAAGACAACGTGGTATCCACCCTCACAAGTTGACCTCCGTTGCTCAGATACGACTTAAACCATTCGAGAGATGATCCCTGAACCCATAGTGCTGCAGTTTATTAATTAGGATCTCTTATGATTTACACAATAAAAAAATCAAAAAAAAAGAAGAAAAATAGAAAAATCACAGAAAATTGTTGCTGTAGAATGATGTTTGTTTAGGCTGGAGTAAAATTTATTAAAGAGGGAAAACATAGCGTCATTTGTGGAATTGTTGCTTAGAAATCCAAATTGATATTCAGTAAGTATTTTGTACTTAAACAGAAAAGATAATAGCCTTCTTTTAACCAACCTTTCTATGATCTTAGATAGCGTTGAAAGGAGTGCAATTGGGCGATAGTTAGAAGCTTCATCTTTGTCTCCTCCTTTGTGCAGGGGAATGATTATTGCCGTCTTAAGCACATTTTGGAAAAAATACCATTTTGAACGACATGTTTATTAAAGTTGTTAGGTGATTCAGAGTGCTTTCTGGCAGATTCGAAACCATTTTTAAAGTTAGCCCGTCAGTCCCAGAAGAGGATTTATTTTTGATGGTATTAATTGTACTACAAAGCTCTTCTAAAACTACAGGCGAAAAAAGAAACTGTGTAAGTTTACATTATCATTAGATAGATAAGAAAGTGGATCATGAGGAGGACATATGGTATTAGTTAAGTTTTTCGTTACATTTACAAAGTAATCGTTAAGGTTCTTAGGTGAGGTAGAGATATTATTGCTAGACGAAGAAGCTTTGTTTCTCAACTCATTCACAATAGACCATGTTTCCTTAGCAACTTTACCAGAATTGACTATTCTCCTATTATAATAAAGGTCCTTAGCGGCTCTTATAGTCTTATGATACATTTTTCTGTATAGTTTTACGTAATTGTGGAAGAAGAGACTGTCTAAGAATTTTTTAAGTGAGATAATTAATTATATTAATAAAGTTAAATTTACTGTAGCACTTTTCGATACACTGTTTTTAATCAAATTTTTCAGTAAGTAAGAAATAGCATAGCATAACACTGCAGTGGACTATATGCAATTCTATGATGACTCCAATTGTGTATGAAAATCTGAGTTACAATTATTATTATGGATAACTCGAACGAAAATTCGCTCGAGTACTTGATTATTGAAATAACCAATATCGCTCGATTATGAACGAACAATGCAAGTGACGAGTTACGAGCGAACGCAAGCGATCCTAGAACGAAATAAACTGAAATCCGACTTTAATGTGACATACTCGATAAAAGCCGAGCGAATTTTGTACATACTGCAGGTAGGAAATTTATACGATCTTTACGGAAAATTTTACGACCTACATCGACAATGCCTTGAAATAAACTAAATTAAGCGATCAAGGAAATCGCTCGTCGCCTGCTACTTGCCATTCATCAACGAAAGAATATGTGTCTCTGCGCTCGCAACTTACTGCTTGGCGTTACAACAAGCGACAAGCGACAAGCGACGGACGAAAAACCGTATCTTTAATTACGAGCGGTATTTCGCTCTAGCGATTGCTCGATTATTGAAATCGCTTGAAACTCAAATACTCGATTATTGAAATTAATCGGTTTTTCCCATTACTAGTTACAATTTACAAAAACTTATAATTTTACATTTTTGGGACACCCTGTATAAAAAATAATATCTTTAGGATATGCATCTTTATAAGCCCTACAACATTTATATAAAACTTTTTTATCTTTGACAACAACGACTATTACATGAGTTTATAATCATCTGCTGATGATGCTAACATGGTTAGCGAAACGCGCGTCCAGTGTAAAAGTAAAAGTGTTTTGGTGTATTGTGGTGATTTAGTGTTTTATTTAACACCGACTATATTGGACCTCCTACTAATAAGCCACCAATAATATAGTAAATATTGAAATATCTTTTAAGAGCATCAAATGAAATAGTTGGTAATGTTGTGTCAAAGTATATCATACTAAGGCAAATACTGAGATCTGATCTTCCAATAAGTTTAAAAAGAAAGGTCTTTAACCAATGTGTCATGAGTGTTCTGGCATATGAAGCTGAGATACGTACTTTGATAAAAAAAAGAATATAAATAGAATACACCTCTCTCTCTCTCTCTCACTCTCTCTCTCTCTCTCTCTCTTCTGTCCTTCCTACAAAAGGAATGTAGTGGTTAGGTGATGTGTGAGGTTTGTCTCCATAATTCCCTGTTTTGTGCTTCATGTACAAGCATGTGCAGTGGCTTGTGGGTGATCTTGGATAGCTGGTCTATCCATCGGGAGGGCGAGCGGCCTCTTGGTCTTCTTTCCGGAACCTTGCCCTGTATAATGAATTTTTTCATACAGTCAGTATCCCTCCTCGTATCGTGACCAAATATTTAAGTATACATGACTGTATAGAAGTTGAGAGACGTTCTGTGATGTTAAGTTCTTGGATTATGGATTCATTAGTTTGCCGGGCAGTCCAGGGAATTCTGAGCATTCGTCGCCAATAGTACATCTCAGTTGCGTCAATTTTTTCATTTCTGACTGTCCAGGACTCGGAGCCATACATTAATATAGGAAATATTAGGCAGTGAATTATGAGAATTATGAGAATTCATGTCATGCAGCGATAAATGGAAAGGTCCATGTTGGGGATAAAATACCCAATCATACCATAAGAAACGGAACAGGTGTAAGGGATGCGGTAATTTATTTTATATCTTAAATGGGGCAGGACACGTGGCTAGGGCGATAGTTGGATGGTGGACTGGTGGACACACAGATTTGTGGAATAAAGAGCAAAACACGAGGTCTATAAAAGCAGAGGACGACCTCCTAGCCGATGGACAGACGATATAAAATGAGTGGCTGGAAATTGAATTCAAGTGGTACAAAATAGAAAGAGATGGCTAGAGTTAAGGGAGGTATTTGACCAGCAGTGTGGACGGGAAAGGCTTAATTATGGTGATGCTGTGTTTTTTATTTTAGGGGATTTTAGATAACGGGGGTGCTAGGACAGAAAAATAAAGAGTGTTAAATAAACAAACACCAAAAACACTACAGTTAGTTACATAAATGAAGTTTAATAACACGGATACTATTGAACTAGTAAAAGGTTATCGTAGCTTTCTGGTTATCGTAGTTATCTGTTGCTAAAACTATGCTACTTTTTTAATAATAGCCCTTTCTTCTAATTTATATTATAAATGATTAGTTGTTTATAATTTTCTTAATTAATTATAATATTAAAATATATCTTAATTTTTTTTATTTATTTAACAGCAGCAGATAAGCTACGCAATGTTGAGAGTTTCTTTTCAATTTACCTTTCTAATATTATTCCATAAAATACCTGTTTAATTGATCAGTACGACAACGCCGGTAACTTACGTTTTCTGATGTTATTTCCGGATTGTTAAATCTTTGGTTCATTTTGGTCGATGATTGTTCTTTTCCCTCCGATCGGCATATTGGCGTGGCGATCGGGAGGAGATTGTCTCTCTACAGGAATTTCCTTATTGATATAATTCATCTTAAAAGTTGAGTAGAATATTTAGATGTTATTCAAAAAGTATTATTGATTATTACAAAAGTTTACTTGAATCAAATGTCGATTTGATGTTTTTCGGTGTGCTATGTGGCCAGATGTTGAGTGAGTTATCTTATCCCATTTTTCTACCATTTTTCTTATTCTTTAATAATAGTTTTCCTTAGATCTGGACATTATGAGATTAAGATCCTAATGTCTTATTTTGTATTTAGGGTAGCTTGGGATAAGGGAGTGTTCTTGCTTGACGCTTTGGGATAAAGTATCCATAACTAAAATTCAATAAAAATCCATTAAATATATCCACGAGGGTTTTTTTTCTTGGTGGTTTATTTTACATTCAGTTGGTCAGTTTCCGTACTTTTATTCAAAATTATAAACTTGCATGTGATCACATGGTGTTAAGATATCCACCCTATTTTTCAACTCTCAACAAAGATTTGTGGCCTTGCTGATGCAGTTGTTGTGCAAGTAAAAAGTTCTATGATCAATCAGGCTTTCATTTAGAAAGTAAAATAAAATCTAATGAAATATTCCATAAGAAGTGATCTATATTTGGCACCTTTTTAATCATACTGCACTTTCAAATCTTCCGTAATGAACTGTCTAAAAAAGAACAAATCTTTCACATGATGTTTCCGGTTCCAGTTACTCCCCAACACCCATAAATAAAACGCGACTAAATAATAAAAATCGTTATAGTTTGAATAGAGTTCGCTGTCAAAATGGAGGATATAAATGACCCTTTTGGAACCTGTTGGCATACGCAGCCCGTTCATAAAACAACGAAAATTTATTTGACAGGAAACGTCGAATTTGGCGCCATTTTCAAATTCGTCAACAAGATTTTTTTGTATCATCCATGATTTACGATTCTAAAGTTTTTGGTAACAATGGCGAATAAAGTATGTGTGATTTTTAGATGTGTTTTGGACATTTAGTAAGTACAAAAATTATATTTTAAACAATCTGATTCAAGTCAAGAAATTACACTTATTAAAAAAAATCACATTAAAGTAATATGAAAATTATTTAATACACTTTTATGTAGATCTTGTTCAATACACAATTACTATATTATTTTATTTATTGCTATCTAAATAAATAGGAGCTTAGGAACTCGACTTATTACTTTGAAATATGGCTCTGAGGCGAGTTAAAGCTAACTGCTAATATTAATAAACGGTCTACAAATCTGTTCAATGTTGGTTACTCCAAAAATTACCTAGCATTTCTCTTCAGTAACTAAGCACATTGGTAACTACTTATTTCCTTTTTATAAGTAGGTATTTGCCACAGAAAGGTATCTCAACCTCAACTAACCATTCACTTGGTACTAGCGTACAAATTATATAGGTTTGAAGAAAATAAAGATAAACAAAATTAATGAAAAATACCTATTTATTCGTTTGGAAAATATAGATATTACAACTAAATTTATTTATTAGTTATTTATACTATTTCAATAAAATTTAGTAAAGCTTCATTCAGAACCTCGCAATTAGTGGAATAAATTAGTGGTTTCAATTAGCATAGAAGTTTGTTCCTATAATTTCAATGTAAGCGTTCAGAATGTCTATATTAGTGGTAGTCATTTTCAATTAGTAGAAAAAGTTAACAAACGTTTGACTTTTCCACTAATTATAATTCAAAATTTGCGAGGGATGTCATTTTGACCTTTGATTATCATCCGTCAAGAGAAATTCTGTTTAGAAATCAAAAGTTTATTGTTTTATAAGCCAAATATTTGGCTTTCTCCATGAATACAACTGACTACCGCAAGTTGTTGCTGGGATATTCTATTAATTTTCATTGTGTTTTTAGACATTGTGAATGATCGTAAACTAAAAAGTATAAAGTGTAATTGAAACCACTAATTTATTCCATTAATTGCGAGGTTCTGAATGAAGCTTAATAGTTATTAATTAATATAATAATATGTATTTTATCAAAAAATGTACATACGTATTACGAACTTCCTTAAATCAAAGTAATTCACCCAGATTAACATAAGTCGCATTTTTTAAATAATTTCAATTTGAAGTCAAAAAATATATTGAAATATATTGAAAGTAACATTTCAGAAACAATATATTTTTTCATAGGTTTATGTTGTTTGCTTTTTAGAAACATGTTGTTTTGTTTTTCTATTCTTAAATATTTACATTAATATATCAAATATGTTCATAAATATGTTACAAATATTACATTAACAAAACTATACAAGGTCGATTTTTTACAAAGAAATCTTCCTTCTAATTTATTTCCCGTCAAAAATAAAGGTAACTTTGTATAAAGCAGTTTCCCAACTAGCACTTTTAGACACAAAATCGAAACAAAATCTCTGCTAAGAAACATTGCGAAACAGTTTTGCCACATCTTTGATACATATGTTTCTTAATATAAATCACTTTTTGTTTTGAAACATTTTACCAAAATAAGTTTCGCTGCATAAGCTATAACACTAAAAATCTTAGTGTCACAAATTTTTCGAAACTTTTAAGAAATAGATGTGGCGCACATTTACAGATATCGTACCCGTTTTGTGCCTGAAAAGTTTCCATAATTTATTTGATATTCTCTCATATATGAGAACATAACCTTACTTTATTGTTTTGATTTTGTTCTGCAGTTTTTCCATTTATGATGATGCATTTATGATTGATGGTTGTTTTCATTTTGAAATACACACACAGATAGACAATTTTAGTTTTGTATTTTCTCTCTTCACATCTAAATGTGGACACTGTTTCTAAAAACAGTGTCTGCTGAAAACGGGAACATCTTGGGCAAAAATTGCAGAAAATGTTTCGAAACATTTCCTCTAAAAGTTTTGATTCCGCATCGGACCATTTCAGGAAACGGCTAGTGCTACCACATTGGAAACACATGTAATAAAGCCATATAAAGGTTTCGAAAATATTTCTTATTTGAGATATACCGTTTCCATTTTGTGTCAAGAAACATACACAATTATTAGAAACATTACCTAAAATGTGTACAAAATGCTACTTAGGATATACCTAAACACATTAGCTTTCAAAATAATGGAAAATTAATATTTTCCTGTCAGAAAAGAGTTATTTATCTTAGTATATCACAACTAGGCCAAGACGACTGGTATTAAGAAATATTTATTTAGGTAGCTAATATGTTCCCATTTTCTGATTGCAGAAATAGAGGTATGAATGATACATACATACATACCATATTTACCTTTACTGCAAACTCCACCATAGAATCTATGTCATGCAGTAAAGAGACCAGGTAGAGCGTGTTGAAGTAATGCGAGAGCGGGGTTTCCGATGCGCCCTGAATATCATTTTTTCAATAGATGGAGAATTAAAAAATTTACATTTTTTGGTATTTAGAGTATTTCAAAATTTTTAATGATTTCACAGATATTCGCGGTTATATATTTCATATGGCATTTTCCATAGTAAATTTTTATCAAAGCCACCAAATGATTTTACTCGCGTATTTTACTGTTAAAAAAGCCATATGAAATAATACTGCGTGTATCTGCGAAACTATTAAAAATTTTGAAATACTTTAAATACAAAAATTGTTCATTTTTTAACTCTCCATCTAATAAAAAATAATATTCAGGGTATTCCATTTAAAAAAAAACAAAGAAAAATTATTTTATATTTTAAAAAGTTTAGCGTAGAATTTTGAACATCCTGTATGACTTACGATTACGGTATTTATAGCTAAGTAAGTATAGACCATCTAAAGTAAATACCTAATATAGTTTTGAGTTCAGGACATTTCTTGTATTTTTAATATTTTTTTTTAAAAAAAAGCTGAAAGATATATATTTTTTATTTATTTATTAATATCTCTGGAACTATCGAAACATATATACTCATATCTTAGGATTATGTAAAATGATCTGAAACGAAACCAAAAATGCAATAATATAAGGGTATTCCATTTAAAAAAATATCTCGATCGACGACACTTTTTTGAGCCACCCTATAGAAGTTAAAATATTTTCTTGAAATATATCCTCGTATACACTTTAGGTTTGCACTTAATCAAAATTCTCAAGCTTTTTATTCTAGGAGCTGCAGATTCACGACGCACTATTGCCGGACCCTATACAGGGTGGTCCGAACTGTATTCCGGAAACTTCGGGAGCATATTCTGCAGATGAAAGTAAATAAGTTAATTAAGTAAAAAGTTCGTATAAATGTATGTCCTAAAATGCTTAGTTTCGGATGTACAGGGTGTAGAAGTTTCATTTTTATTTCGATTTTTCCAAATAATTTCTAAACTAACATCAATATTTGGATGAAAATTGGTGGATGGGTGTTTTTTGACATACCAAATGTAGGTGGCGCCACCTACATGTGTTTTAACTGTTTTGAAGAGAAATAACTTTTGTCGGTACCTGTATAAAACTACTGAGCAAAATAATATACATTTACGACTTTTTTACATAAAAATGGTCTCTTGGTAAAATCGCTATGAGTAATGGTTCTCGATATATTTGGAATCGAAATTATCAATACCTGTCATCATTGACATAAATTACACATGTTGAATAAATAGTTATTAGACTGAAATCATAAATTTGAAATCTTTTTGTGTCAAAAGTTCAAAAGAAACTGTTTAATCATCATTTTTTCGCAGAAAAACTTAGGATTAATTTAAAAAAATAAAATTTATTATTTCAGTCAAATAACTATACTCTCAACGTGTGCTTATTTTTTGTCAATAATGACATGTATTGACTATTTCCATTCTAAATATCTTTAGAACGGTTGCTCGTAGCGATTTTTACCAAGAGACAATTTTTACATAAAAAGTCATGGAAATGTATATTTTTTTAGTCAGTGGTTTTATACAGGTACGGCCGAAAAGTTATTACTCTTCAAAAGAGTTAAAACACATGTAGGTGGCGCCCCCTACAAATGGGAGTAATTTTGACATCAAAATCAAATTTCTCATGCCAGAAAACTCCCAAATACCAATTTTCATCCAAATATTGACGTTACTTCAGAAATTATTTGGAAAAAATCGAAATAAAAATGAAACTTCTACAACCTGTATCTCCGAAACTAAGCATTTTAGGACATACATTTATACGAACTTTTTTACTTATTTTTATCTGCAGAATATGCTGCCGAAGTTTGCGGAATACAGTTCGGACCACCCTGTATATAAAAGTAGGCAGCGCTGTACCGGTCAAGCTTAATCACGTGATTAAAAGTTTATTTGGTATGAACTGTATATATGGCAATATACACAAAATAGTATTTAATTCTTTAAATAATTTCGTTTTATAAAATCTATTTTATAATAACATGCCCATCTCCATCCTCCAGAATGTCTCAATTTAAACGATTATTTCACCTTCGCCAGCCACGTTTCTCCTTCGCGTCGTCATTGTCCTCGGTCGTTGTTTCAGCGCCTTTTCCGTCAGAAAATCTAGGACGAAAGTCGTCTCCTTCGTCGTCTTTCCTTATTATTAGAAACGTGACCATTTTGCTTTATTGCGGGGCACGACCGCGATGTAAATGCTGCGGATTACCGTACACCAGAAAGAAGTCCCAATGGCGCTTTACATCGGTCTCGTATATGCCAATCAACATGGATCGTATGGTAATGCGATAGCGAGATTGGTGGCCCGATATTTTTCTCTACTTCGACAATATTAAATACATAAATTTCGTTTTATGCTTATTTAATCGTAAAATCTTTAAAAGTTACTACTGATGGATATAATAATTTTATAATCAACTGCTTAAAGTAAATTTATATAGATACATTGATATAATACTTAAGTTTCTGAATGTTCACAACACTTCAATATTTTTCATTCCGAAGATAAAAATCCTGTTTCAAAAACCATAAATTTCGAAAAAAAAATTCTTTGCGAATAAAATTAATAAATATAGCGCGCCTATAAAATGTTAGAATTGTATTAGAGTGTACCATGTTCCTTGTTTAAAACGAAGAAATATTTTAAATATATTTTTGAGTGAATATGTACAGGGTGTCCCAGGCTGAGCGTGCATTAGAAGTTTCTAGAGAACTACAATATTTGGATCGGGGATATTTGCACATCATGGTTTCACAACGAGATCTATCGACTATGTCATACTATTTTCAATATGGCGGCACTTTCGGAAATAGCGGAAGTTGACAGCAACTTTCTTATTTTAAATGGATAATCCAATTTTTTATTACATACTTAAATTCTCTGTAAAATTATATGGATTTTGATATCAAACACTCTGTATCTAACATTAACCGTTTTGGGGAAAAAATATTTAAACATTTTGGACAAAAACTCCTCTTTACGTTACACAAAAATTGTATAACGCAAACGTCATTGTATTTGTATTTTACTAAGAGTGGGTTCCAGGTGGGACCCTCCACTGCGGCCGCGAGGGCCTATTGTGGCTCAGTTTCTACAAGCTCTTTAATAGAAAAAGAGCATAAACCGTAAACGTTATACTCAGTGATGACCACAGTGACTGTCACATAAAGAGAAGACATGTAGTTATCTATTTCAAGAATTAATTTGTTCGAATTAAAGTTTTAAAGCGTACATTTTTCTTGATTTTATCTAGCTTTCTTTGACATTAAATGTCAAACAATCAGACAATTTATTTCGTTCTGTCATAAAACTAATTACTTGAATTTACAAAAATATATCTCACATATTCGCTCTTTAGTGATATCTAATAATTGATATTATTAAATAATATACCACAGGATCGAAGGAAAACAGCTCAAAGTTGGCTTGGAAATGACGATCGATGACACTGATTTTTTAACAAAGTGTCACAATATGACATGGCTCTCAGCAAAAAATCTCCGATCTAGATATTGTAGTTCTCCAGAAACTTTGAATGCACGCTCAGCCTGGGATACCCTTTATATAGAAGGTTCAGGCTCCAAGTTGCTGTCCAGCTCTGTCAGAAGCTTCTACGTCCCACTAGTTAACTGGCATTTCCAGGAGCAACTGTGGATCCATTGATAAGGCCTTCGGTTCGGGAACAAGGTGTCTCAGGATCGCGTACCAACCCAAACCAAAACTTTTTTATTTTTTTAATTTATTTACAGGTGTCGGTAATAGCAATCAAAATACTCCGTAGGCGTGTTTTGATTGCCTTGGTTAGTCTCTGTGGTAATTTTTTTTTGCTTAGATTGCACGCGAAATACCCGACCGATTATCGTTTATGCGCGTGTAGAACTGCGAAATGAAGGGACAAGCAACGACAACGTTGGGTATGCGAGTTGACTAGTGGGACGTAGAAGCTGACATCCTTACTGAAGTGGACGTGGTAGTAGCCGCAAGACGTAGTAGGTCTATGTAAGCAGCTCCTCTTTGAGATAATCGAATCTATGATAATCGAGATCAAGTTGAAGAATTAGAGCGATTCAGGGTCAATGGAGTCACAAATCAAGGTAGGAGTGGATGCATACAAATGCCTCACGGCGGCGACCGACAGCCACGCTTAGTATAGGAGAAGGATTTGGTGGGTGGTATTCGAACCCTACACTTCGGCACTAAGGCGCTACCCCTCTTCTCTAACAAAAAAAGGCTCCAAGTTGCTACACTTTGTGAAAAGTAATGGGTCTACTAACCTTGGCATTGTAAGATGGGATTGACGGACGAAATCATGTGCAGGTTCTGTCAATCTGAAGAAGAAATGACAGAACATATTTTATGTCGGTGCAACAGCCTGGCGAATGTGCGGTTCTTTGTACTGGGCAATGATAGGCCATTGACAGGGAACTATATTATGGAGAGTTTAGTCTCCAAGTTGCTAGATTTTGTGAAAATGATATGACTGGAGAATGTAACCTACGGGTCAGAAGAGAGCCACAAGAGATGTAAAAAGGTCGCGGTGGAACAGGCCACCTCGAAGATATAATCTAGTCTACTCTCTAGTGCCACTCTCCTCCTTCAAGGTGACCGTTACTGCCACCATGAGCTTCAACCATGACAAAAGACCTTAACAAGTTATCTACGAAAAGTACTATTTTTTGGAAATGGGTTTTACCATTCTACCGAATCTGGAAGTGATATTCAAGATATGAATTTGGATGGAGAGGATATTGGAAACATTATACCCATCCAATTTAGATCTACTTTACGTTACTGGAACTACTATACAAGTTATTTCAGGTAACAGGTGTAATTTTTTCTTGATTGTATGAACAAGGTGACGACTGTTGATTTCCTAGTGATATTAAAAGAATTTCAACCCCCCCCCCCCCCATTATTATCTTTATTCCTTCTTCTTCTTCGTGTGTTATTACCATGTCCTGTGTTTTCTTCAATGGTTCCCTAAGTTGGGATAATGATTGATAATCATATCCCATCTAACAGTTGGGATAATGATGACCAGCTCCCATATTATCTTATTGGTGGCCGTTAAGGCCGTCGAGGCGTGTTAGGTCTTTACTTCTTAGCAATTTTCTCTAACTGGTCGTTTGGCATCTTATCCACATGGTTTCCCCACTCTCTTCTTCTCTTTCTTGTCCATCTTACTACATCCTGTATTTTACATCTTTCTCTTATATCCTCACTTCTTTTCCGGTGATATAAGGTACCTATATCCTGTAATTGATCTAAGTGTTCGCATTTCTGTCTTTATTTAATCTAACTTGTCGATTTTTCTGTCTTTATTTAATGTAACCATGTCCTGTGTTTTCTTCAATGGTTCCCTAAGTTGGGATAATGATTGATAATCATATCCCATCTAACAGTTGGGATAATGATGACCAGCTCCCATATTATCTTATTGGTGGCCGTTAAGGCCGTCGAGGCGTGTGAGGTCTTTACTCCTTAGCAATTTACTCTAACTGGTCGTTTGGTATCTTATCCACATGGTTTCCCCACTCTCTTCTTCTCTTTCTTGTCCATCTTACTACATCCTGTATTTTACATCTTTCTCTTATATCCTCACTTCTTTTCCGGTCATATAAGGTACCTATATCCTGTAATTGATCTAAGTGTTCGCATTTCTGTCTTTATTTAATCTAACTTATTCAACGTTTCAGTCAGATCTATCAGTGACCGTTATCAAGTATTAACAGTTCTAAAAACTTAATAATAATAATAATAGCTGCCGTATATAGCGTTTAACGCCTTGTGCCTTGGGAGTAGGCAAAATACAGCTTGTCATGCTAGAGCCGTTCGGTATACAAGGAAGGTAATGTGGCTAGCATTACGCTGCAACCGCCTATTATTACCTGAGGATTATGAATCCCAAGTACTCATTTAAGGCTGAGTCGACCTACGTACCCAAAATATTTTTATTTTATTAAAAATAGTCGCCCTAGAAATGCCGGCTGCGGGATTCGAACCCACAACCTTTGGATTGGTAGACGAGAGCTGTACCTCTACGCCACCGGGCACCTTATTCTTTAGACTTGGGAACTTATATACTCAAATAAGTCATGCACTCGTGACAGAATTGTATGCAATTCAGCGAAGTTGTCCATTAAGGACGCCAGCATTGATTGCTTTTGGCACCACTGACCCCTCCACCACATGTCGCTACCTTTGGGTGTTGTTGTGGCTGAAGCCGTTATATGTTCCGGGTTTTCTTTAAGATTAAAACAACATAAAAAACAAAGTCTATTTATTTGATTATACTACAATAATGCATCATATATTAAAGATTAATTTGAGAACAGTTTGGTTCTGATACAAGATATTTTTAGTCTATTTTTAGAGTCGATAAAAAACTTATAATGGAGGTCTTGAAAGCGTAGAATTTGGAAGCCATTTTATTAATTCAGTCCGTCCCGTAAAAACACATCAAAAACCCACACGAAACCCAACACGATGACATTTAATATTACAAAAAAGTCATTCCCGTAATAATACGTATGACCTTTATATCGAGACTACCTAAATACTCGCCGACTACACACACATCGCATGACGCGAAAAAATCGGAGCTTAAAATATTCGAAAATAAAATAAAAATCAGATCGATATTGCCGCTTGCTATACTTAGCGAGCGTATTTTAATTTATATTAAAGCGGTTAAAAATAAGTCGTTGGAGTGTTAGCAGAATGGGGAGCTGATACGTTAAGACGTTTGCGTAATTATACGGTAAAGCAATATATTTACAGCTTCTGTATATTGCCGGTTTTTTTTTTAAACTGAGTACAATAAACTGTCCTAGTACTAAATCTCCTATTAATAGTACATAGAATACAAATATTCCTGGCGTATCGTTAAGTGTTACATCTAGGATATGGAATCTTCTACAGGGTGTCCGAGGCTGAGGGTGCATTATAAGTTACTAGGGAACTACAATATCTAGATCGGATGGTTTTTGCACATCATTTTTTCACAAAGAGTTCTATCAATTAAAAATATTTTCAATATGGCGGCACTTCCGAAAATACCGGAAGTTGTAAGTAACATTTTTTATTACATACTTCTGTAAAATTTTATGTAAGAAATCAAACACTCTATACCTAACATTAACCGTTTTTGAGAAAACATAATATTTAAAATTTTTGGAGGAATATGTTGTTGCCCGTCAAAAAAAATTGTATAGCCTAAACATCAAATTTAGTGATTACCACAGCCACTGGGACGTAAAGAGAAGAGATATGGCTATGTATTTCAAAAATTAAATTGTTGAATGTCGTATAATAATGGCCGTAGCTGTCATGGAATTGAGAGATTAAAAAACTATCATACTTCATTTTTTACAAACGGAAACCCTCTTTTTATTTCACTAGTGAAAAGGGTTTTCAATTCACTACTTTTTGATTTTACATGTTCCTATACCTAAAATAAATCGTTTTTAAATTATTTGAGATTTAGTTTTAAACCGTACTTTGTTCTTGGTTTTATCTAGCTTCCTTTGATTTAAGTATTAAATCAGATCATTTATTTCCTTCTGTCAAAAAACTAATTATTTGAAAATTTCGTATATTATTAATACTGCTTGTAAAACTTTATAAAATGAATTTATAAAAATACATTTCTTATTTTAGTGATATCTGATGGCAATATGACATGGCCAGTCTTCTAAAATTATTAGAAGAGAATAAGAAATGGAGGCTATAAAGATTATTATTAAGAAAACAGAATATATCAGCATCGAAGAGGAATCTGTAGATATCCATAGATTTGAAAGGACAGTTACACTTTAAAGGACGGTTAGGAGTTTTTTAGGGCGGTTAAATTCCACATGAAATCAAATCCGAAAATACATTAGGTAGATGTTGAGTACTACCATTTTCTGATTCAATCTTTTCCAGCACAATCTCCTAATGCTTAATCCTAGTGCCTAACTTCAAATGTCTTACCCAAATAGGGGCTAGAATATGCTTTTGTTGATTGAAGATTTACTTATGACATGTTACCGTTTTATACATTTTTTGCTAACTATACCAACAATAAAATTGATTTATTATAACTCTACTAACTCTACTTGTTTTAATACTACTAATTTTATTACAGTTGGGGGTTGGAGCCTTGGGGTGTTACAACAGCAAAATAAAACACTAAATCACCACAATACACCAAAACACTTTTACTTTTACACTGGACTATGTTAGCTTCGAGGGGTGTCTCACTCGGGTTAGAAATGTACACGTACTGCCAAAATATCCTTCCATTGCTAAGCGACTGCCAATGACTATGAAGAAGACTGCCTATGACTGCCATGTAATTATTATAGGTGACTGCCATAAGATTGCCAATAACTGCCAGCGATTGCCAAGAAAATGTACAGGGTGGGTCAAATTAGACGCTTTTAAATGGAAACACCCTTTTCTATAGGAAATAGACGAAAACTAATATCGGTGTCTGGAGCTCAATTTTCATCAAAAACATGATGGTGAAAACCGCACATCAATATCTGTTACCGTTTCGGAGTTACAGGGTGTTTTTCAAAAATGTGCATTTTTAATAAATCGCTGTAACTTTTTTGCTATGGAAAATTTTGTATTTCTATGAAATCATTTCCAAAGCACCTTTTTACGTAGAATTTAATGGTTTAAGTATAATTTTTTTAAAATTAATAATTTAAGTGTTATCAACAGAAAAATTGATTTTTTATTTGGGACACCCTCTATATTTTTAATTAACTAAAAAGAATTTAAAATTACATTTCCAAAAATATAGCACACTTGATATTTTATTATAATCCCCTTCGAAATACAGAATTTTTAAAAGTTCGCCACTTTTAACTAGTAGGCTTTGGACCCCTTATTGATGATATGCCTTTAATGGAACTCGAAAACATATTTTACCAGCAAGACGACGCACCGCCTCTGAACGCTGAAGTTCAGCAAATCAGCAAATTTTTGCAGCTAATTTCAAGAATAATTGAATAGCTAACCAAGATCCCAGCCGTTGGCCGTCAAGACCGCCTGACTTAGTGCTTATGGATTTAATCCTATGGACATATTTGCGGAAGAATAAAGGTTCCTTATTCTTCCGTATAATCTAGACAAGAATTAGAAATACTTAGCAGTTATGAGAGGGTATCTTTCACCCCTACTGAGTTAATGAATTCCGCGACAAATGTTCAAAAACTGCCCCGTCTGTCCATAACAGAAGACGGTCGATATGTCGAAAACCTGTAGCAAAATCTCATGTCTTGGTTTGCTGTTTATTTTTATTGTTATTAGATATAGTTTAAATGTGTTGATGTTGGTTAAATATATTTTAAATTGTTATAAAATTCTGCATCTCTCATAGCAAATATCATTTTCGTTTTAATTGATGATCACAGCTAGAATTTTTTTGCATTACAGCCGGTGCCGTTCAAAGTCTACTTATTTAAAGCGGGCGATTTTTTATATACTCTAATATTACGAAGAGGAATTGAGGAAAATATCAAGTGTGTTATATTTTTGGAAAGGTAATTTTAAATTATTTTCAATAAATTAAAAATAAACAGGGTGTCCCATATAAAAAATCAAATTTTCTGTTGATAATTCTTAAATTATTAATTTAAAAAAATATATACTTAAACCATTAAATTCTACGTAAAAAGGTGCTTTGGAAATGTTTTCCTAAAAATACAAAATTTTCCATAGCAAAAAAGTTATAGCAATTTGTTAGAAATGCATATTTTTAAAAAAAACCGTAACTCCGAAACGGTAACAAATATCGATATGCGGTTTTCACCATCATGTTTTTGACAAAAATTGAACTCCAGACACCGATATTAGTTTTTGTCTATCTCCTATAGAAAAGGGTGTTTCCATTTAAAAGCGTCGAATTTGACCCACCCTGTACATGTAATTCCAATAGTGAGACACCCCTCGATTAGCTTCATCAGCAGATGATTAAAACTGAGTTTTAATCACCTGCTAGTGTCTTGGTGTTTTATGGTGATTTAGTGTTTTATTTTGCTACTACTTTTATGATTTAACACTTTTAAGATTGGCAAAAAATAAATATAATGTTAACTTAAATTGTTTAGTTTCTTATTCTAATAACGCTCAATAAAGAGATACGAGTCGCAGATCTCTAACCGAGACTTAAAAATAGACGCCGAATGTTTAGAAAACAATTGAGGTAGCGCAAACCGCGATACATCTGTTCTACTATCCAAAACAAGCTTCGCTCAATTTTACAAGCATTTTACACAAATCTACATTAAATTTAGATTAGTTGTTAAATTTTACAGCAAGCAAGCAATTGGTAAACCTTACAGATTAATTCGATTTTTATCTTAATCCCTGGTCTGACATTTATTCTAGCTCGTGTTAATGTGTTGTTATGACTTAATATTGACAACTATAAATAAGTTTGAATTCTGAAAGGTAGTCCATTTAATTAATAATAATTAATAAGGTAAATATTTTATAGAATATTATAAACAGCATTATGATATTCATTAGCTTAAGAAAGCATTTTAAGTATTTCATAAAACACTTTAAAAATAAAATATTCATTATGAGCGGTGATGGGCGGTGGGTAAATATCCAACGGGTATAATAAAGAAATTTAAGTATATACCTGCTATACCGGGTGCGTCTCAAAAGTGGCCCACCCCTATAACTTTTTTATTTTTACAGATAAAAAAACGAGATTTGTTATGTTAGTATATGACATAAATTGGGATTGATTAGTGTATTCAATTGTTTTTGGTCACTTCCTGTTTCACCGGAAATGACTACAACTTTTGCTTTTTAAAAGGCACCCTCTGTATTTTTTACTTTATTCCATAATGACACTCTGAATCGAATGACATATCATATGTCAACTTTTGACATTCTCGCTTAATAAAAAATTGTATTTTAAAATTCAATCTAGAGTGCCATGACTATGTTAAAAACACTAATTCTTCATCAAGGAGCCTTGGAATAATAGATTTGATCGTCTAATGTTTTTAGTGTCCCGGCCAGTTAGAAAATGCTCAAGTCGTATTTTTAATCATATCTCAATTTTTTCAAATGGAACGAGGATGGCTCATTAGCATATTTGGAAAAATCATTTTTTTACGAATAATTTGATATCACACACTTGGTATTTCGAGTCAAATTTTCGTTACGAACCGCAAGTTATAATTTCAAATAAACCATATGCGAAAATGTCTAAAGTTGACATATGATATGTCATTCTATTCAGAGTGATATTTTCTATCGAATAAAGTAAAAAAATACCGGGGGTGTTACTTAAAAATCAAAAGTTGTAGTCATTTCCGGTGAAACCGGAAGTGACCGAAAACAATTGAATATACGTCAATCAATATACAATATACAATACTAATATACCAAATCTTGTTTTTTGAACTAAAAAAAAAATAAAAAAAAGTTATAGGAGTGAGCTACTTTTGAGACGCATCCGGTATACCATAAGGTTTAGGGTATATACCTATTGAGAGCATATTTTGTCGAATGCCGAGTTTGGTTCCCAGCAGCTGCGAAGCTTCATTGATGCGGGTGATGCGTTGCATCCCTTCAAAATGTTATAATACATTTTTATTTAAAAGGAGTCACTTTGTTTTACCTAAATTTAGTTCCTTTTTTTTAAATTGGTTTAATCTTAATATAACTCGTTATATTATTTTTTTAACATGCACTCGCAACTGTTGCCAGATCTCGTAATACATGACGTAGTTTTCTTCGGTAGCTTGAGAGTAGTTTAGTTTGTTTAAATATGAACATTAAAAAAATTCAATTAAAAAAGAATTACAGTTAAAAACAATATCACGCTCAGTAGACAATTATAATTACTACGCCTATGTGACAGCTTAATAATAAAATGTTTTTAAAGCCCCTTCGAACTTAATAACTTATAGTTTATGCATCTGTTTATAATACCTACCGATTTAATAAATATTTCAAAGGCGAATCAATAAATTAATA
Source organism: Sitophilus oryzae (assembly GCF_002938485.1). NCBI lineage: Eukaryota > Metazoa > Arthropoda > Insecta > Coleoptera > Curculionidae > Sitophilus > Sitophilus oryzae. The sequence goes on along the minus strand of NW_022145805.1, from coordinate 60,211 downwards.
CAAAACAGATTAGAACCCGAAATATTCCACCCGTCGAAATGTTTTGACATTATTGGACAATTAAAATCAAAACAGATATATTTATAACCAATATATTTATTGTTGTTCTACTAATTTTCGGAGTAAAACGTTTTTAAACTTTAATAATTATAAATGCAATAAAGCATCATTATCGTATTGTTAAAATTATTAATGTGACATATTAACGTTGCAGTTGAACGCAAACGGTATACAGTAGAGATGGATTTCTGATTTTGATCGCATTTTACAATAGAGGTATAAGAAGAATCATCACAGATCTAACTAAAAAATGGCAAAATAATAATTATGATATAATAAAGCAATAGTAAATAAGGAGAAAATATTGTTTTTGGTAATTTAGGTCAGTTATATTGGTATTTGAACCGAATTGAAGCCTTCGAAATGTGGACCCTACGACGAATGCTAAGAGTGCCCTGGGTCGACCGTGTGAGGAATGAAGACATTCTCAGAAGAGCTGGTCTGGAACAACGTGAACTCAACTCTACCCGACTCTTCGAAATCATCAAGAAGAGGAAAATAGCCTATTTGGGACACATACTGCGTGGAGAACGCTATCACTTTCAGCGTCTGATTCTCCAGGGTAAAATAGAGGGGGGCAAACCAAACCAATCCAAACCACAAACCAAACCAAACTTTTTTATTTTTTCAGATAAAAAACGAGATTTGTTATGTTAGTATATGACATAAATTAGGATTAGCGTATTCAATTGTTTTTGGTCACTTCCTGTTTCACCGGAAATGACTACAACTTTTGCTTTTTAAAAGGCACCCTCTGTATTTTTTTACTTTATTCCATAATGACACTCTGAATCGAATGCCATATCATGTCAACTTTTGACATTCTCGCTTAATAAAAAATTGTATTTTAAAATTCAATCTAGAGTGCCATGACTATGTTAAAAACACTAATTCTTCATCAAGGAGCCATGGAAAAATAGATTTGATCGTCTAATGTTTTTAGTGTCCTGGCCAGTTAGAAAATGCTCAAGTCGTATTTTTAATCATATCTCAATTTTTTCAAATGGAACCAGGATGGCTCATTAGCATATTTGGAAAAATATTTTTTTACGAATAATTTGATATCACACACTTGTATTTCGAGTCAAATTTTGTTACGAACCGCAAGTTATAATTTCAAATAAACCATATGCGAAAATGTCTAAAGTTGACATATGATATGTCATTCTATTCAGAGTGATATTTTCTATCGAATAAAGTAAACAAATACCGGGGGTGTTACTTAAAAATCAAAAGTTGTAGTCATTTCCGGTAAAACCGGAAGTGACCGAAAACAATTGAATATACGTCAATCAATATACAATACTAACATACCAAATCTTGTTTTTTTAACTAAAAAAATAAAAAAAAGTTATAGGAGTGAGCTACTTTTGAGACGTATCCGGTATACCATAAGGTTTAGGGTATATACCTATTGAGAGCATATTTCGTCGAATGCCGAGTTTGATTCCCAGCAGCTGCGAAGCTTCATTGATGCGGGTGATGCGTTGCATCCCTTCAAAATGTTATAATACATTTTTATTTAAAAGGAGTCACTTTGTTTTACCTAAATTTAGTTCCTTTTTTTAAATTGGTTTAATCTTAATATAACTCGTTATATAATGTTTTTAACATGCACTCGCAACTGTTGCCAGATCTCATAATACATGACGTAGTTTTCTTCGGTAGCTTGAGAGTAGTTTAGTTTGTTTAAATATGAACGTTAAAAAATTTCAATTAAAAAAGAATTACAGTTAAAAACAATATCACGCTCAGTAGACAATTATAATTACTACGCCTATGTGACAGCTTAATAATAAAATGTTTTTAAAGCCCCTTCGAACTTATAGTTTATGCATCTGTTTATAATACCTACCGATTTAATAAATATTTCACAGGCGCATCAATAAATTAGCACAAAACAGATTAGAACCCGAAATATTCCACCAGTCGAAATGTTTTGACATTATTGGACAATTAAAATCAAAACAGATATATTTATAACCAATATATTTATTGCTGTTCTACTAATTTTCGGAGTAAAACATTTTTAAACTTTAATAATTATAAATGCAATAAAGCATCATTATCGTATTGTTAAAATTATTAATGTGACATATTAACGTTGCAGTTGAACGCAAACGGTATACAGTAGAGATGGATTTCTGATTTTGATCGCATTTTACAATAGAGGTATAAGAAGAATCATCACAGATCTAACTAAAAAATGGCAAAATAATAATTATGATATAATAAAGCAATAGTAAATAAGGAGAAAATATTGTTTTTGGTAATTTAGGTCAGTTATATTGGTATTTGAACCGAATTGAAGCCTTCGAAATGAGGACCCTACGACGAATGCTAAGAGTGCCCTGGGTCGACCGTGTGAGGAATGAAGACATTCTCAGAAGAGCTGGTCTGGAACAACGTGAACTCAACTCTACCCGAGTCTTCGAAATCATCAAGAAGAGGAAAATAGCCTATTTGGGACACATACTGCGTGGAGAACGCTATCACTTTCAGCGTCTGATTCTCCAGGGTAAAATAGAGGGGGGCAAACCAAACCAATCCAAACCACAAACCAAACCAAACGTTTTTATTTTTTCAGATAAAAAACGAGATTTGTTATGTTAGTATATGACATAAATTAGGATTGATTAGTGTATTCAATTGTTTTTGGTCACTTCCTGTTTCACCGGAAATGACTACAACTTTTGCTTTTTAAAAGGCACCCTCTGTATTTTTTTACTTTAATCCATAATGACACTCTGAATCGAATGACATATCATATGTCAACTTTTGACATTCTCGCTTAATAAAAAATTGTATTTTAAAATTCAATCTAGAGTGCCATGACTATGTTAAAAACACTAATTCTTCATCAAGGAGCCATGGAAAAATAAATTTGATCGTCTAATGTTTTTAGTGTCCTGGCCAGTTAGAAAATGCTCAAGTCGTATTTTTAATCATATCTCAATTTTTTCAAATGGAACCAGGATGGCTCATTAGCATATTTGGAAAAATATTTTTTTACGAATAATTTGATATCACACACTTGTATTTCGAGTCAAATTTTCGTTACGAACCGCAATTTATAATTTCAAATAAACCAAATGCGAAAATGTCAAAAGTTGACATATGATATGTCATTCTATTCAGAGTGATATTTTCTATCGAATAAAGTAAAAAAATACCGGGGGTGTTACTTAAAAATCAAAAATTGTAGTCATTTCCGGTGAAACCGGAAGTTAAAAAAGAATTACAGTTAAAAACAATATCAGGCTCCGTAGACAATTATAATTACTACGCCTATATGACAGCTTAATAATAAAATGTTTTTAAAGCCCCTTCGAACTTATAGTTTATGCATCTGTTTATAATACCCTACCGATTTAATAAATATTTCAAAGGCGCATCAATAAATTAGCACAAAACAGATTAGAACCCGAAATATTCCACCCGTCGAAATGTTTTGACATTATTGGACAATTAAAATCAAAACAGATATATTTATAACCAATATATTTATTGTTGTTCTACTAATTTTCGGAGTAAAACGTTTTTAAACTTTAATTATTATAAATGCAATAAAGCATCATTATCGTATTGTTAAAATTATTAATGTGACATATTGACGTTGCAGTTGAACGCAAACGGTATACAGTAGAGATGGATTTCTGATTTTGATCGCATTTTACAATAGAGGTATAAGAAGAATCATCACAGATCTAACTAAAAAATGGCAAAATAATAATTATGATATAATAAAGCAATAGTAAATAAGCAGAAAATATTGTTTTTGGTAATTTAGGTAATCAGTTAATTTCAGATTGTTTTTGGTAATTTAGGTAATCAGTATTTCAAAAACTAAAGAAAAATATGGATTGGTAACTCAAATTTATTTAGTCACGGCAAGGAACATCCTCAATATAATCTAATAAATACTGAATCTTCTTCTTCTTGCGGTGCCATGCCTGTCTTCAGGCGTTGGCGATCTCCATGACTATTTCGTTGAAGGTTTCTCTATCTTCTGCTGCATGAAACAGCCTCTCCACCCGTTCCAGTTTCTTTCGACCTAACCATCTTCTAACTTCGACTTTTCCTTGAATGATCAAACGAGGAATATAATATTTGGTGCCACGCATTATGTGTGCGAAGTAGCTAACCTTTCTGTCCTTGATGGTGGTTAAGAGTTTCCGATCTTTGTTTAGCTGTCCGAGAACTTCTTCGTTGCTTGTATGTTCGGTCCAAGAAATCTTAAGGATTATCCAGTAGAACCACATTTCAAAGACTTCTATTTTATTTATATTCTCGACTTTTAGCGTCCATGTCTCGCATCCGTAAAGAAGAGTTGACCAACTGTAACAACGTAGTGTTCGTAATCGGCATTGCAGTGACTACAGCCTTGCAGGTTTCTACTAGTGAGTGTGGTATTCCATTTTTTGAATGTTCTACGTGCCATTTCAATTCTTGTCTTTACTTCTTCGTCACATGTATTTACTCTATTTAGCCGGCTTCTTAAATATCTAAAATGTGGTACTTGTTCAATATTGTGTCCGCTGATTTTTATCGAGATTGGATTAATTTGTATTTTACCAACAAACATCCATTTCGTCTTCTTCATGTACCCTCTTTAGCAGCGTTTGCAAGTCTTCCATGCTTTCTGCGACAATGGCGGTGTTGTTTGACAAAATCTGAGAAAAATACTTATCTCCAATATAACTCGATATTCAAATTCATTTTATTTTTGACAGCGTTCCAGCTACGTCGAGAGACAATATTTTTCCAGTTTTCCCAGCACTGGATCATTGAGATAATGAATGAACAGTCAGAATGAACATAGTCAGAAATTTCAGTTTTATGTTTTTATTAAGCTCCTGTTTGAAACTACGCAATGAGGTGTGTTAAATCATGAAAGGAATTATATAAGTTAGTTTGGATTGGTTTGGATATTTACTTACTTTAATCTAATATTTTTAGATACCTATTGATTACAGAGCAGAATAAAACACTAATAACAATTATGCCATACGAATACCCTTTAAGTTAGGCAACTATCTTGACAAACGTTTTGTAAATCAGTGGTTCAAATTATGATGAAGCCAATAGGAAAATAATGTGATGCAGCACAGTGAAGTGTACACCAAAAAATTGAACTGTCAAAGTTACACCGATCTGTCATAAGTATCTTTTTTTAATGTTGTGGGTAAGTTTTCTCTTTTAATTTATAAAACAATACCATCTTAAGAACGTAATGCGTCTCTGCAATTTCTGCTAAACTCCTCAGGTGGTGTGATTTTCTGATTTATTTTTAAACATATATTTTTTTGACTATGAGGCAACACAAGGCGTCGAATTATAAGAGATTCGGACATCGATCCGGGTAATTGGATGGTGTTGACTAGTGATGGGCATTACGATTCTTTTTAGTGAATCGAATCACACGATTCAATTTCTCATATTGAGTCGACTCCTACGATTCGTTCATTAGAATGAACCCCATGTACAATTTGCGTTTCATAAAACAAAAATCGTAACTGGCACTACCGGCGATAATTTTGTTGGACAATTACTTAAAGGACCAGAAAAAGAAATATACAGTTCTTTCATTTGTTTTTCAACACTTTATGGCACTGAGATAATTGCAGGGGTGGATGGACCATATGGGAAAACGGGAAATTCCCGGTGGGCCGGTCCCGATCAGAGCTCAAAAAAAGATTGATTTAGCAAAAATTAAATCGTTAATCTTCTAACTGAAGTTACGTAAGATTCTTGACTGCCTAATTAACTAATCAATTAGATCAATATAATAGTCAGTTGCTTTTAAACATAAACACCAATTTGTAAAATAACTATTGTTAGATGTCTTTCTCTGAGACACTTATAATTTTAATAATCATCTGTTTGTTGTTCCGTTTGAAATGTTTTATTATACAAGGTGAGTCTATAAGTGCACTTTATTTGTGTGCTGCTTTGTGCAAATATTTTCAGGGCAGGCAGATATGAATAAAAGAAACATAATATATTCTCTTTACCGTGTTTCAAATAAGTCGAAAATAACCGAGTTATTAAAGTTGAAATTTTTCTGTAACCTCAGAACATATTTATATCCACTGCCTAGGTATTGCTTAGGTTTTTTTTGTTTAAGTCATGGCATTATCATACAAGATGCCGAATAATGTAGAAACGAGTAAAAGTTACGTGATGAGAATTATACCAAAAATTAAAACACGTATACACGACGTGGCTGCTGCTGTACCAGAAAAGAGAGAATTTCTTTCTACAATGTGTAAGAAAGTATATACCTGAAAAGCTAAAAATAATGTATTTCACAGAGGATTGGGCCAGAATAAAAAAATATGATCTGAATGAATCAGGAAGCCTTAAGGTTTCTCAAAATCGTGATTGAAAATCGTAGCATATTCAAGATCAAATTACCGTTATCGATAATGGAAATAAAACAGTAGAACTCTGTGATTTTGTAGTAAAAATTCAGATTTCCGATCTGATATTGATCTTTACAAAAATTTTGATCAAGGCAATTTCAATATTTTTAAAAAATCGAGGCAAAAGAGTTTTTTTCGCCCGAGCGAAAATCACCCTTACTTATATAGGGTGTCCCAGAAATAGGTGCAAGTATTTTAAGGGGGTAGATTTGGTCAAAAGAAACATTTTTTCTCTGTACCGTTTTTCACGTAAGTTCAAAATAACCGAGTTATTTTATTTTGAAAATTTAAAGAAAAAATACTTTTTTGCTTAAATTTTGAGAACCTCTGGATGTTTTCTGGATTTTCTTTCATGTAAATTTAATCTACTACCTATGCTGCCATATTATCCAGAAATTATGTTTTTAACTTAAAAATAAAAAAAATTCCAAAATTTCAAAAAATTTCAAATTTTTGCAAAAAAAACTCATAGGCGTGTTGATGAGGCCGAAATATACTACCAGTTAAAATACTTGCACCTATTTTGGGACACCCTGTATATTAATAAATAAAATATGTTTATTCGTTATGGTCATTGTGTTTTTGTGGATTCGGGCCGGTTGCTTGTTATTCCCGGGCCGGTTTCCACTTCCCCATCCACCCCTGGATAATTGGATTGATTATTTTACCAATAATATTAAATTATCAGTGAATTCACACATATATATATATATATATATATATATATATATATATATATATATATATATATATATATATATATATATATATATATATATATATATATATATATATATATATATATATATATATATATATATATATATATATATATACTATTTATTAAAGATTTCTTAATACCAATTTAATATTTTTAGAGCATATTTTAATTCCGATTTAATAGTCATATAATAAATAGTATATAATACCGTATGATCGAAAACAAATGATATCTAGTTGGCTCGGAAATGAACATCGATGATATATATTCCCCATATAATTTTACATATAAAATGACAGCATCTTCATTTCATAACCATCTCTGACGCCGTTTTTTTATCATATTTAGCAGAGGCCAGCAACATTTATTTGGAGTTGCATAAAAACACGATATCTTATTTTGTCCGACATTTAATGCTTTATAGTCTAAGTTTTTTTCTTGTAAATAACTTTCTTATTGTTTGCATTTTATGTGTACGATGTTTGTTAGCGTTTTTGTTCAAGTCTAAATATTGGTGGTCGTATTGGTAATATAGGCATAGAGAGAGTCTCTATATCCCCAAAATCACCGCCGCGCCGCGCCGCGCCATAGAAATGAACTAGTCGCATTGTGGTCCGATTTAATTTTTACGACTCATCGTTCAAATTTGTGGATCTGTGCTGGCCACGGTTCAATTGAGCGAACTGGATTTCAAGCAATGAATCAATTCTCACGACTCTTTGAACAAACGATCCGTAGAAACGAACGATCGCATTGTGATCCGATTCAATTCTTACGACTCTTTCTTTCGGCTCATTTTTCATATTTTATGTATCCGTGCTGGCCACGATTCAATTGAACGAACCGTATTGTAAGCAATGAATTAATTTTCACGACTTTTTGAACGAGCCGTAGAAATGAACGATCGCATTTTGATTCGATTCAATTCTCACGGCTATTTTTTACAATTCGTTCGTTTAAATTTTAAGGATCCGTAGGTAAATAACCACACAATTCGTTATGTATGTATAGTTGGCTGCAGATATGTGTATGGTAGGGTAAGTCCGGTACAGATGCCCCACCGGGTGAGATTTCTAATCACAGCGTGTAAATTTCTAATCATGTGACTTATCAGTTGTTTCCCGCTAGATACGGCAGTAGTTTACCTGCTGCTATTATGGTCTGACATCATTTGAATGTCAATAAAAAAATAGGCTAGTTTTTACAAAGAACTGTTTTTTATATAATATATAAGTACATATTTTTTTACTGTCAGAGGTCGCGTGGGAATAACATAATATTATGTAAGTTTTTGGTATTTCATGCCATTTTATATTAAAATACATGGTTCGTGAAGTAACATAAGTTCAAAAAATTAATATGTCGCTGCATTTTAAAACCGTGCGGTGGGGCATCTTTCCCATCGTATTGGGAGAGATGCCACATAGAAAGGTGGTAAAGATGCCCTACTAATTCATTTACTAAAAAGTAACTTTTTTTAATCATGCCTACTGAATATAAAACAAAATGTCCCGAAAGCGCTCAGTGGTTTGAAAAATCATTGGCTGCTGCTTTGCAAGCCATTAATACCGACCAAATGGGCATAAAAGCATAATGCGTGCTTTTGGAATCCCTACAAGGACTTTGAGACGTAGGCGTATTCGTTATGTATGTATAGTTGGCTGCAGATATGTGTATGGTAGGGTAAGTCCGGTACAGATGCCCCACCGGGTGAGATTTCTAATCACAGCGTGTAAATTTCTAATCATGTGACTTATCAGTTGTTTCCCCGCTAGATACGGCAGTAGTTTACCTGCTGCTATTATGGTCTGACATCATTTGAATGTCAATAAAAAAATAGGCTAGTTTTTACAAAGAACTGTTTTTTATATAATATATAAGTACATATTTTTTTACTGTCAGAGGTCGCGTGGGAATAACATAATATTATGTAAGTTTTTGGTATTTCATGCCATTTTATATTAAAATACATGGTTCGTGAAGTAACATAAGTTCAAAAAATTAATATGTCGCTGCATTTTAAAACCGTGCGGTGGGGCATCTTTCCCATCGTATTGGGAGAGATGCCACATAGAAAGGTGGTAAAGATGCCCTACTTCATTTACTAAAAGTAACTTTTTTAATCATGCCTACTGAATATAAAACAAAATGTCCCGAAAGCGCTCAGTGGTTTGAAAAATCATTGGCTGCTGCTTTGCAAGCCATTAATACCGACCAAATGGGCATAAAAGCATAATGCGTGCTTTTGGAATCCCTACAAGGACTTTGAGACGTAGGGAGACAAACAACAACACAGAAAAAGGAAGCATAGGGCCATCCTCAACTTTTGGATATTAGTTAAAAAAATAAAAAATAACCTTAGATATTTAACTAATATGTATATGTATTTTTTTGCGGGGCATTTCTCCCATGTTGGAAGGCCATCTCCCCCGCAACGTAGGGAGAGATGGCCAATTTTCTAATTTTTTATTGTTCTCTTACTATTATATATACTTACTTATTATATTACTATCTTAGTCCTATTATGAATTACTATTAAAGATAGTTTAGGATTGCATCATTAGTTTCATTTAGAATTAACTACCAATATGTATTATAGCCCCAAAAGAAAAGTGGGGCATCTCTACCGGACTTACCCTATGTCGTGACAACGATAATAATCTGTAGTTGTATACAGTTTCTGTTTATAATGTGTTTACCGTTTTTCAATAAAAGTTTACTAACTTTTGCTTTTACTCCTGGTTTATTCTCAAGCCGAGCCTTTGAACAATAATACAACACCGTGCTGGCCACGACTCAATCGAACAAACCATATTCTAAGCCGTGAATCGAATTTCACGTTTCATTTTTAATACTCGTTCAAATGAACGACTCGTTAAATCTTTGCCCACCTCTAGTGTTGGTGATATCTGCCGACATTTCTGAAAATGTTGCCATTATTTTTTTAAATTTTAGTTAAGTTAAATAGCTCGGTTATTTTCAATTTATTTTAAAAATGGTAAAGAGAAAATAAGTTTCTTTTGACCAGATCTACCAACCCTTAAAATATCTGTACTTATTTCTGGGACACCCTGTACATGATCTCGAAATACCAAAAAAAGTCGACCTTTTTTATTACCTTTATCTAATCGCTTGCCCTTCTAAAAAGTTCACCGCATGCCAATGAATTAACCTGTACAAGCAATACATGTCATGTCAAGACAGTGTGCCTATGGGATAGAACCATATAACTTCAATTAGATTTTTCTTTTCGAAAAAATCGAAAATTATTGAGCCTGGTAAAAAAATGTGCCCGCTAACGCCGCCAATAAATAACCGAAAACAGATTTGCCAGCGATCTTTTTTATTTCCGAATAAATCCGATTAATAAGTCGACGACTGTCACAATAGCGGTGCCGGCAGCAGCGTCCGCGGTGCGGTGATTTACGGGGCGTTAAGTAAGCCGCGGCTTAGCTACGAACAAATATTAATTATTTCGGGGCAGGACGCTGCCACCGCCGCCGCTGTGCGTCCACCTGGCGGCAGTGGCGCGTATCCGACGATAATCCGCTATGAAAACGTTCCGATTGTCGTGCCACCGATCAGTAATCGACGAACGTATTAGCGAAGAAAGCGCTAATTTGAATGCCGTTAATTTGGCGACAGTATTTAATTACAGTTAATTGCTAGGTATACATATTCAGGAATTTAAATAAATTTAATGGCACTATTGACAGTTCTGTTCTGTTTGATAGTACAATCCAAAAGAACTACAGCAAATCGTCTAAGTCATCAACCAACCTATGTTTTTAAGAGAAAACGGCAATATTTATTTTTTTATTACAGTTTTCTTCGACCTTAGGTAGACCCGTAGTAGGCATGTTTAAAACATTTATTTGACTGATGTTTCCACAGTATTTGTCTTTTTCAAAATCTTAAACGCAAGCCTAAACCTTTTTAGACTTGCGATTTGAATGAAATTTGAGGGTACAAGTTACTATAAATATTACATATTCGAATGCTAAAAAAAAAGTGTGGACAGATTTATCAGAGATGTACACATGGGTTATCACTGGAATATTTTTCTTTTTAAAATCATGTGCACCAGTGAATTTCTTTCCTCTTATTAGCAACATTATGTAGGCCATTTAATGCCAATAATTAAAAGTTGTATCTTGATATTTTGTCCATTTGTCCAGTGCTACCTACAGAAAATTCCCCTGAAAAATAATGGAATTTAAGATAATAGACATGTTCACTAATTTCTAATTTCAATGAATTTCGATAGTAATAGTAATAACATATGAGTGAACATGAGTAAAACATGACACTCAAAATTTTTGTGAAAAACTATAATTTTCTCACATAAACGCAAAACAAAATTGAGAAATACAGCAAGGCTAGAAAACGTACCCGGCTTAAGGCTACCTGTTTTTGACGTCACTGCTTTGATCGATCGATAGCGTCCGTACGATCGTGCACTTGCCGCATTGTTTTTACAGACGTTCGCGAAGGTGTATTGTTTATTTTCATTGTTTTGGTGTTTTGAAGAAGTAAAATGAGTTCAAATAAGTGGTGTTTTGTCCCTGGGTGTATTAATACTTCAAAAAATAATCCACAGAAGTTTAAATCGTTACTTTGCGCCCCGTGCTTTTAATTCTTATTTTCTACTTTTAAGTGCATTTAATTTTAAGCTTGTCTTTAAAAAGTTTTCTTTTTATCAATTTTTTCACTTGTAAATTTTTCGCTTAATATGAGTCCTATAGGGTGTCCAATTTAAAATGAGGTACATGGGGATCTCTTGGAAACCGTTGAAGATATAAAGTCGGTTAAATGGAAGCAAAGTTGCGTATTTGTGTGCCCAAAAATAATCTATGTATATTTTATTTTAAATCCATACCGTTACGTAGATACAAGGTGAAAAAGAAAAAATTAACATTTTCGAAAAACCACAATATTTTCTTTATTATTGGAGCTAAGATAATCAAAATTTCAATATATGGACAAGGCAACATGGCAATTTTAAAAATGATATTAAGAAAAACCTAGGCCTTCTATGTTGCGCACGGCCGAGATCAGCTTTTATTTTTCTTATGAGCGCCATATTCAAATTTGGTATTTTAAAAATCCTTATTAAAAATGTTTTCAACCATGTATTTCAATATGGCGCTTTTACGAAAAGCAAAAGAGCACTTCGGCCATGCGCAACGTAGTAAGCCTAGACTTTTTTGAATATGATTTTGAAAATTTCCATATTCCCTTACCCCTATGTTAAAATTTTGATGACCTTAGCTCCAATAATAAAGAAAATATGATGGTGTTTAGAAAATGCTCATTTTTCTTTTTCTCCCTGTATATACGTAACGGTATATGAATATTAAATAAAATACACCTAGATTATTTTTGGACACACAAAGACGCAACTTTTCTTCTATTTAACCGATCTTGTAACTTTAACGGTCTTCAAGATCCCCATTATACCCCATGTAGGTACCTCATTTTAAACTGGACACCCTGTATACGTGTGCGAATTTTCAGGTCAATACAAATAAAATTTATGATTTGGCTCCTTCTCCTTAATACGGCCCTATATCAGATCAACAATACGATAATTTTACATTGTCTTAGCTTCTATATACGCATGCAAATTTTCAGTTTAATATAATAATTAAAATTTTAAATTTGGACCCCTCCTCGTAAATACGGGCCTCTGACAGCTCAAAAACTCAATAATTTTGTATTGTCAAAAACCAAATGTTGTTTGTTATCGCTTTCAAGTAAACCCGTCCTCCATCTCACTAAGTAGCTTTGTTTTTAAACTAGTAATAAACTCCAAACATTAATCACAATAACCCAAATTTAACATACAAACTACATCCGAGCACAACGCGATATGTCGTATTCTAGCTTGTTCTGTTAGAAATTCCATAGCGTGTAGACAGCACCATTTACTCCCGCGGAAGTACCGATCGAAGCAGTGACGTCAGGCCGCGTTTAGCGAATTCAAACGATTACGATAATTACGGATTTTTGAGGCATAAGCCTTTTACGGAATTTTATGAAACTTTGCATACTGAGTTTTAATGTCATATGAATGATTTTATGAAAAGTAGGCACGTTTTAATTTTTTTGTGAATATTTCTATTACCTATTTTTTTAAAATTTTAACATCCTGTAACTTTAAAACAATGCATTTCCGCGCCCAAGTTTATAAGATATTTTTTTCATATTTTTTGATAAGGTATCAATGAGTACTTATTTAACATTTTGACAAGTTAATGACATTAAATTTTTTTAAAGGTTGTTATTAGAATTGGATACATAAAAGTAAATTAATTAAATTATGTAGAGGGAAAAGAGTCAGTGGCCAACATATTTTATTTAGAAAACTTTTCCATTGATAACCTATATGCATGTCCCTGGTGATTATTTCGATACTTTTTAGCATTAAATATGTTGCACTTATAGGAGCTTTTTCCCTCAAAATTTCATTCCAGTCGCTAAAAGCACTTGGAAGAAAATTATAATGAATGGAAAAAAGATGAAGACTAAGCCCCTGTAGCTACAAAATAAAGCAGAATCGGACCTATGCTAATATGAAAAACAAATCTTATTTTTACGAGAGGAAACTCTCCTCGAGAGATTGCACTTGTTCTTTGAAACACCCTGTAATTATCTCGACTTATTTATTTCGAATGATCCATTTTAGAACAAGCAAAATTTTTTATGAAGAATGCATTTTTCTCAAAATGTCAATGATAAAAAAGTGTTTCCTCTTGTAACGACAATTCGGGGCATACTGTAGTATATAGGCTTTTCGAAAAACTGAATCATCCTGCATAATTATATACCTCTTTAACTCAAGAATTTATTTTAGATTTCCTTTGACCTTTCTTCCAAATTTAGACCGAATGAGTATCTAATTATGACTACTTAATGGACGAATGTGATATGATTGTATTTGTGGTGGCGACAATCCAAATATTTTGATGACGTTTGGAATGTTCTCGTTTTTAAGACGATTTAACGCCCAATTGGCCGTCTGCGGTCCAACATTCTGCCTTTCCAACCTCAACAACTAAAAATAAATTGACCGAACGTGTAGGTATAATATTTTCGGAAACATCGGGCGCATCATTTAACGAATACGCCTGTTTTAAATGATTGGATTAATTTCCAACGGCTTTTATTACTTAATTATGTAGAAATATGTGGGTGATGCCATTCTGACTGTGATTTTTTATGTCTGTATTATGTGCTCTTATTAGTCGTGCATTATAACACTTTTGATGGAATTTTAGTATACTTATATACTCAGATGCAGAAAAAACGCCACGGAGAAATTTTTGGGCAAATTTAAAGTGTTATATTTTTGTTATTTTTATCCCTATTTTCATGAATTTTATAGCAAGTTGTACATAATTATATCAACTTTAATTCGTAAACTCAGCTTTTTATAAATTTTAGTATTTGGCATATTATACAGGGTTAATCGAGGGGTTGTTTTTTTTACCCTAACTTTAAAACACCCTGTGCAATAATTTCGTCTGTAAATTTTCCTAAAATTAAATTTGAAGGTGAGAACCATGACTCCTGAGCATTTTGTTTTTTGGTTCATGTCAATACATGCTTTGGTTAATTTTTAAGAGCGAAATGAACTGATAACGATCAATCTGCAATTTTTTTAATTATCATTATTTTTTGATGTGATTTTTTAATATGATGACATGGTTTTGGTGAATATTGTCGTAACGTCATATTACACTGCATTTGATACTCTATACTGAATTAAAAAAAAAGTTAAAGACTAACGATATAATCCGGGTTTTAATAAACATTAATAACGATAACAGAACTAAGGATATTAAAGAAAACATCTGTAATACTGAACTGAATATTCCAGGTAAATGAATCTGCAAGGTGTACTTTCTTTTAAAAATATTTTGCATTCTTTGGCATTTCCAAAAACCTGGCTTAACCAGAAATGGCTACAGATGCTTATTTTAAATAGAATAATTTTTATTATTTTTTATCTAGAACGTTTTATACTGAAACTTAACCGTTTTTGAAATATTTTCTATTTCATGTCAAAAATAACATTTGCCCCAATAATATATATTAGATTAGATGAATAAGTTTTGGTATGATGCATTTTTTTAAATTTATATTGCTAGTAAAATAAAAACACTAAATCACCACAATACACCAAAACACTTTTACTTTTACACTGGTTAACACAGTTACTTTAACGTTAATACTTTACACAGTTTATAATCATCTGCTGATGATGCTAACATGGTTAGCGAAACGCGCGTCCAGTGTAAAAGTATGTAAGAGTCTCAACTTATTTTTCTTTGGTTCAGTGAAAAATAAATAGCCTTACTGGCGTACAGTAGTAAATTTAAATCTCTCGGGCGCCACCTCTGTTATTTATAGTGGAAGAGGTCCACGTTTCGCCAATACGGGTAGCTTTTATACAGTGGAGATACCAGGGAGTGATGAAATGAAAAGAAATAAAACACACAGTTAACTATAACATAACATTAAGGCTTTATTTAATTAATTAACTATATGCTAAATACCCCAGGAAGTTTCACGACTTTACATTGTAGTGAAAGTGAAAGAAAATTTATAGTTAAAGACTCGTAAAATAAAATTTACAACAACAATCGAGCACCTCTAGAGTTTTGACCGTATAATCTCGATATGCAACTCACTGTCCGA
The DNA here is from genome assembly GCF_002938485.1 of Sitophilus oryzae. Lineage (NCBI taxonomy): Eukaryota > Metazoa > Arthropoda > Insecta > Coleoptera > Curculionidae > Sitophilus > Sitophilus oryzae. The sequence continues at coordinate 44,302 of NW_022145805.1, read as the reverse complement.
TTTAATCACGCGAATTCAAAGCGCGTTTTTGACATGACGTTCTAGTAAATAAAACGACGCGAGTTCCTAACCGGCGTCTAACTTAACGGCGTCCTAGTAAACACAGACATGTACGTACCGGAGCGATATACTCTTTTATAACCCGACTTTCTAAACGTCGGCGACGTCGTTACAGACGTCCCGGGTTAAACAAACGCGAGCCCTGGATCGTTCGCCGTAGAACGAAACGGCGTCCTGTGGGATAATTACGTACCCGAGCCCTGAATCGTGCGCAGTAGAACGAGACGGCGTCCTGTGGGATAGATAGGCACGCGAGCCCTGGATCGCTCGCAGTAGAACGAAACGGCGTCCTGTGGGATAGATACGCACGCGAGTCCTGGATCGTTCGCAGTAGGACGAAACGGAGTCCTGTGGGATAGGTACGCACGCGAGTCCTGTGGGATAGATACGCACGCGAGTCCTGGATCGTTCGCAGTAGGACGAAACGGAGTCCTGTGGGATAGGTACGCACGCGAGTCCTGGATCGTTCGCAGTAGGACGAAACGGAGTCCTGTGGGATAGGTACGCACGCGAGCCCTGGATCGTTCGCAGTAGGACGAAACGGAGTCCTGTGGGATAGGTACGCACGCGAGCCCTGGATCGTTCGCAGTAGAACGAAACGGCGTCTCGGTTAGTCGTCTGGATAAGCACAGTCCACACCGCCCGGTCAGGACCACCTCGGGATGTCGGCGAGATCCCACGGCGCTCCTGATGAGAATACGGGAACTACAGAACCAGTCTCGGGATGGACGAGATCCTGCCTTAGCTCCAAGGATATTCGCGCCCGTATATTTGTTGTACTACCTTAACCGCTATCTGTCTCCCTTTTAACCAAAAGAAATCGGCCTTCGCGTCCACGGGATCCGGACAAAATGCCTCAACCTTGCATGTATTTTTACTTCTATAGTAGGACAGTTGACACCTTGAGCGGATACAAGTCTGGTTAAATTTTACGTACGCGCGTTTCGGAACAAGATGCCTCTACCTTGCACGTATTTTTACTTCTACAGTAGGACACGAGACACCTGGAGCGAATTTAACTATCTCTATCTCCCTTATTCTATAACGCGTTTAGGCAGTAAAACAAACCGTATTAACAATAAAAAGAAAACGACCTACTCTCGATCACTTTGGCGGCTGGACTTACCTTCTTCAGAGCGGCAACGGCGGCTGGCAGCAGGGTACTTGGCAGGGCACTCCGGGCTCGAACTTCACTGTTCAGTGCGATCACACCACTGACTACCTGCGCGCCTCGCTGCCAGGGTATACTCAAACGACCCTCCCTCCACTCGACCGGTACTGGTAGGGCCAGCTTCTCGGCTGCCGTACCGAACTATAGCGAGTAACGCCGATCAAAACTCTATTACAATATGGTCATTAAATATTTAACGCATTTAATTCAACAGTAAGAACATTAATGAAGTTCATTACCATAATGAGTTAACAATAAAATACATTGCCTAACCTTGTTTACAGAAAAGGTCCCTATTATTTAAGTACAGTATACGGGGTGTCCCAGAAATGAGCCCCAAAATTTATGAACTTCATTACAAGTAAAAGTGTTTTGGTGTATTGTGGTGATTTAGTGTTTTTATTTTGCTGTGTAACACCAAAGGTTCCAACCCTCAACTGTAATATATTGCTAGTATTTTTCATAAGGTTTTTCGCCACCTAACTTCAGTAGAAACCCCAGTGCTCCCAAAAAAAAATAAAACTTGACTCTTTTAAACCATCATGTTTGTTATCTCTACCTTATTAACACTCCAGTACGCGTGCGGTAATCACACGATTACTTATTTGTCTTGGTGAGGAAATGTTAAAATGTCATTCTTCCTGTTGGATTCTTTAACCGTAGTAGTCACAATCACGCCACTAATATTTAAGAAATACTTCTTTTGGATTTTGGTCGAGGAACCAATAACATGATTTAAAGTAGATTATCCTAAAACATTACAACTGCAAATTTAATTTAATTACATTTTGCCAAAACTGGCAAAAGAAGGGGTTATTTTTGTACCAGAAATCACGAATCTTGAAATCATAGAATTCTTCAAGTGTACTTAATGATCATAACAATGACTTGACAAATATTTTCTGAATCTGAAGTTTCTGAATCTGAAAATTCAGACAATTAATAATTAGTTGCAATTTGCATTTTTTTAATGTCTGCAATTGTTAAAATTTAAATAAATGGATATGATACTCTTATAATCTGCCGTAAAACTAATTAAAGGTGAGAAAAATTTTAATGGGTAAGATTAGAAGTTCATCAGCGCCATCCTTGTACACCATCCTGATTTACACCCGATGCGCGCTGGGGCAACATCCGTCTCATCTTGATGGACAGGTAAATGAAACGTGTAATATTCTGTATTCCTGAGGTTCAAATAGGTGGTGAAATCAAACCCCCTTATCAGTTAAATCAAATATTGATACCATCAGCATGTGCAGCATGTGCAATACACGCAATAGTGGTGGTGCTATTTAACTATTTGTTATAACTGAATCTAGCAGCTGGAATTCCTGGACAATAAGTTATTTCTAAGTATAAATGCCAATTAAATTGTGGAAATTGGACTATACTAACTGTGATACTAGAAATTGAAGGCCAACAATTGCTTCTACCAATTTTTGATGGGCCAGAGGAGCATACATTAAAAATACCACCTTGATGTAAAGTAATAAGAAAGGACAAATATCTTGAGAGATTAAAAGAAAATTCAGTTATAACCAATAAAGGAATATCGCTAGGAGTATTGCAGGTATCGTACACGCTGATGGTGTATCAATATATTATCTAACTGAAAAGGTTGTTTTGTTTTATCACCTATTCCAATACCAGAAGAACCTAACAAACGAATGCTTGAATCTTCTGACGATATTACATATTTACATTTCTTAAATTAAAACTTGGTTATCATAATGAGATAAATTATGTAGAAAGTTCCATACCACGACCAACTATAATAATAATAATTTATTAGTGATAACCATAATCTGCATATCTCCTTTCATCTCGTTTTCAAAATGCCATCAAAACTAGACCGAACACTTGCTGGTGTTCATGGAACAATTCGGATAAATGGTTTAGGAAATTATCGGGGATAAGCATACAAACTCAATTTTTTTCTACTTAAAGATAACAATTATTATTATTAATAATCAAAAATTTTATTTTTTAATAAATTCTCGTTCGGCTAGGTTTTCTAATAATTCACAACATATAATTGCAAACAGTATTTATATCATTTTAAGCCATCGTAAGATGGCTGTTTTCTTCGGTCTGGTGAACTTAATGCAGAAATTAGGACACTTGCAGGGGTAGGGGTAAGGCCTTTTTTACGCTTTTTTTGTTTGCAGCTTCTACTTTTTAAAATGTATCGGGCCCTAATTGTACCTAAAAGTAGTATATTTTTACAGTGATATACCATATTGTAAACTATTTAATATTTCAGTCACTTAAAAAGTTACTTTGTATTGAATAATTGCCGAACATTAAAGGAAAATTGAGCTATAATCTTTGATGGGCATATTCTGGGTATGCCAGTACTTCCTCTAATTTTGGCTTTCGTTCAACCGATTTATTCTCAAAACATAAAACATCTACATATAAAAAGAAGCACAGGTCACTAATTATAATAAACTTTACCCTTAGAATTACTTTCACTAATTATAATAAATTTCACCCTTGGAATTACTTCTATTACATTTACAATACATTCATCTGCATTGGCATTTTCTACTTTTCGATGGGAAACAATCAACCTCAAAACATTTTTTAAATGATGTAACAATTCGTCTTGTGGTTACTTTTCCATAGATATCCTCATCTCTGTCCCCATAAACATCGTAAACTAAAAACCTAATAAACAATTTTATACCGAATATAAAAATAAATTTAGTATTCTTACCTATTATTACCCAAATCCATGTTAATAGATAATTAATATTTTGGATTTTTGTTTTTTATTTTTAAATATATTTTTGGAACTGCTGGTTTTAGTAATTATTAAATTAAACGAAGTAAAAAGTCAGAAAAAATAAACAATTCTTAACCATAACCCTAAAAAATACAAAAAATGCAGATCTCCAACTTTCTTTATTTTTTATTTATTTATTAATTTCCTAGTGACGTCAGAGGTGGTATGCGCGAACTGAACGAAATTGGAGCCGCTATCGATCATACCTTGTATTCTTTGTACCATGGGTGGTCAGTACCTAGAGATATTTGTTATCAAGCCAGTAATTGTATTCAATGGAAATATAGAGTTATCAGTTGAAAAATTAGACAAATTACATCAACAAGATGTTATTAATTTGTTTAAAGGTGATGATCATCGTTTAACAAATACGCCTCTTTCAAATCATCCGCTCAAATTCAAACAACATTTATAACTTCATTAAGTGGAAATTTATGAGCGATCGCATAATAATTTTTCATTCGCAGATGGAAGAAACCATTAACATACGCCGAAACAAGTGTTTAATTGATTGGTTTCGGCGTTTTTTCTCAAGCATGTTATTAAGGATTCATTTCCAAATAAATTATGCAGTATTTAATGAAAATAAATTATTCCATTCAACACCTTCAGCTTTCAGAGTATTTTGTAAAGTATTCGTAAAGTCATTTCAGAGTATATAGAAATAAAAAATAGTAGACATTTTATTCAAAGACAATCAAAACCCTGTATAGTGTCACTGGTGTCTAGAATAATATGTATCTAAGCAGTTGACATAAGCGTGTTATGAAGTTAACGCATTATAATCCATATTTAAAATATTTTGAACTTGCAGATCATTAATTCATTTTAAATTGCATTACTTATGCATTGTTATAAAAACTGTCTATACCTATGTGGCGGATTCATCTCTCCAAAAAATCCTATATGGGTATTTCGCCACTGCAAGAAAATCTATAAAATAAAATAATTATTTTTTTGTAAACACTTCTGCGTTAATCCAAACGGAAACTACTTGTCCTAAGTTAGGTTTGCAGATATACAAATTTGCCTAACGGACAAAAAAATGCTTTTCGTTTCGGAAAGTTGCAAGACGTTTCGGAAAGTTTATCGCTTTCCGTCATCGGAAGCAAAAAAATACAAAAAATAAAAAATACTATGTAAAGTATATAAATTCAACTTATTAATAATTAATTTACATACAGGGTGGCGCACCTCATTCGCCTCGGTTGATTATACGAAAACGGAAATATGTAGAAACAACATATTTTATGGGTATATATGGGTGGGGGGGCAATGTGCACAATTTAAAATTATTTTGAAATATACAGGGTGTCTCAGAACTAAGATTCATACCAAAGTTATATTTTTTCTTATGGAACACCCGGTATTTTATTTCATTTTTGGATTCTTGGGCCCGAAAAAGGCATATATTATAATGGTTAAATGTGTTTAAAATCATTGGTTTTTGAGATATTTAAAGATATTTAAATATGCATGCTACAAGAGAATTGATTATCAACATTAATTTTTAAAATTAATTCTTGTGCTGAGTTTAAAGGTAAAAAAATAAACTTTACTGAAAAATGTTATTGTTTCCTTAAATTTATACAGGGGTACCAAAAATTAGTGATCTATTTTACGGATTTATTTTACATAAAAACTTTGTTATTTCAAATGCAACACCCTGTATTTTTTTAAATAAGTCAAAGCAGATTTAAATGCTCTTTCAAACTATATTAGGGTTTCCTATACCTGTCTATCTCAGATTTTGAATAAAAAGCGATTTTTAAATAAAATGGCAATCAAAATGGCTGGTATCACCATGGCAATTTTCTAGTGACAGTTCGTAACTATTTTCAAAATCGACATTAGTGTATGGACATTATTATTTAAACAGTTTACTAAAATTTACCCACAATATTTTAATAAGTAGTATTCTTTATTTTATGAAGAAAAATAAAGCCATATCTGCTGGTGGAACGAATGGATATATTACTAGTGATTTTGTTTTGTGAGGAAGATTATTTCTTGGCCTCATGAGTTAATGCTCAAAGATATCCAAATAGGAATCTTCCTGATAAGATTTCCTTTGAAAAACTACTTGTCTTATTTCCTATTTCGCAGAATTGGTAGTGTAGTTTATAAAAAACCTATTAGGTAGAAACTTGTCGTTGGAAGTGAAGAAACTGAATTAGCCGTAATTGGCTCTTTTATAAAAAAATCATATATCTACAAGTTATCGTAAAATAAAACAAAGAACTACTTCGTTTTTCTTGATAGAATAATAAATACATATTAATAAATATTATTTATTAAACTATTGTAGGTCAATTAAATAAAAGTAAACTGGTATAGATTTAAATAAAGTCTATAAACTAATGTCGATTTTGAAAATAGTTACTAACTGTCACTACTTACTTCTTCATAAAATAAAGAATACTACTTATTAAAATATTGTGGGTAAATTTTAGTAAACTGTTTAAATAATAATGTCCATACACTAATGTCACACGAACTGTCACTAGAAAATTGTCATGGTGATACCAGCCATCTTGATTGCCATTTTATTTAAAAATCTCTTTTTATTCAAAAGCCAGTATCTGAGACGGCTCCACAGAGGCCAGCTCTCCATCCTCGACATCAGACGTACCAAGGTTCATGGCACGAATGGTCGTCGTCTCGGCGCACTTAGTGATAAGGTGTTCTGGTGTTTCCCCATTTTTCCCACAAAATCTGCATTTGCCGTTGTTTCTCAGTTTCAGCCTACTGAGGTGTTCGTTGAGGAGACAGTCTCCTGTTAGAAACCCCGTGACAATCCGAAGATTGTTTTTACTTAAATCAAGGAAAACCTTTGATTTTTCTCGGTCATAAGTTCTGAGGAACTTTTTCGAGTGTCTTAGACCGTTGGAGGACACCCATTCCGAGTTACGGATGGAGTCTTCCAGATTCTTCAGTTCCGCTTTCAGTTGGTTCCTGTTTGGAAAACAGAACGGTTCTGGTCCAGTTAGTGGAGTTTTCGCTCCTTTTCTAGCTAGATCATTTGCTTTTACATTGCCTTCTATCCCTTAGTGAGCAGGCACCCAGAGTAGGAGGACTTTATTTTCTTTGCCTAATTTGTTGAGCTTCTCTAGGCATTCTTTGACCAACTTCGAATTGATGGTTACTGAGTTGATCGCGTTAAGTGCTGCTTGACTATCGGATAGGATGGGCAATTTCCTGTTTTCGATAGTTCCTATCTAAGATAAATTGTACGCATCTTTCGATAGCGCAAATTTCTGCCTGAAGGATACTGGGGTAGCTGCCTATTGGTTCGGAGTATTTAGTTTTCGGCCCAAATACTCCTATCCCTGTTCTTGCTTTGGTTTTGGAAGCATCAGTATACCACGTGATGGTATGGTCTTTTATATGCTGAGTAAGCGTTTCTTTCTTCCAATCCTTTTTATTACTTAATAATAATACATAATACGTAATACTACAGTGAGGTGTTTCTCAAAGTTGTAAATTCTTGGTATGTCATCCACTGGGAGTTGGAGAAGTGGAATTTTCTTTTTGAGGGTGTTCCAAGCCCCTGACCTGAAAATTCTCCCAGTACTGTTTCCGTCAATGACCATTCTAATCATTGTCGCATTGACATAACTACCGACGACAATATGCAGTGGGGTTAGGTCTAGAATGACCTCCATTGCTGCTGTTGGACATGTTCTCATGGCACCTGTGATGCAGATACATGCCAGTCTCTTTACTTTGCACAGGTTTTGCCTTGCTGTACGTTGCTCTAGTTTTGTATACCAAGCAACTGCTCCATAAGTAATCATGGGTCTTACTATCATGGTAATACAACCAGCGCAAAATGTTAGGGGCGCAGCCCCACCTATTTCCCCCCAGTCTTCTGCATATCAGAGAGTCTTTGTGGCTTTGCTAGTAATGTTCTTAATATGCCTGTTCCAGAGAAGTTTACTATCCAGGGTTATTCCCAGATATTTCACTTCCAGCGATGGCAGTATTTCCTTTCCATCTAGATACATTCTTTTCAAGTTTTTCAAACTTCGCTTTCTGGTGAATGGCACTACTGCTGTTTTATCTGAGTTAATACTCAGCCCGACAGTCCTGCACCATCTCTCAGCGATGCGGAGTCCTCTTTGGATAATATCACACAGGGTGCCTTCATGTTTCCCCCGTGCAATGATGACTATGTCATCTGCATACCATATGCAGTGTATTCCCGCTAGAGTTAATTCTTCCATTAGTTCATCCACTACCAAGCTCCACAGTAGGGGGGAGGTCACTCCACCTTGTGGAGTTCCTTGCGTTGTTTTAACAACTACAGTTTTGGTACAACTGCTGTTCGTGTTGAGAGCATTTCCCAAAACCAGCGAATTATCGTACTGTTCACCCCTCTTGTTTCAAGAGATCGCTTGACCACGTTGTGAGGTATATTGTCAAATGTACCTCACTGCAATGTCCAAGAAGGCACAAAGTGCTGTTTCTTTGCTATCCAGGCTTGCCTGTCTTAGCTCAGTTAACTGGTACAGAGTAGTTTCTGTGGATCTACCCGCTCTATATGCATGCTGACTATCGTGCAGTGGTTTAACCTGTAGATGATTTACTCTAATATGGTTGTCCACTACTTTCTCCATCGTTTTTAATATGAACGATGTGAGACTAATAGGCCTAAATGATTTGGGGTTAGCCCAGTCAGTTTTGCCTATTTTGGGTATGAAGTTGACTTTCGCTCTTCTCCAGATGGTTGGTATATATCCCATCGCTAAGCTGCTTCTTGTAATGTTTAATAGATGGAGTGTATCTATTTCCTGACCCTTCTTAGAAGGGAATGCGTATCAATAGATATGCTACCTGGAAAGTGTGTATGAAGTAGGAGGTTAGCTCTATTTTCATCTCCTTCCGTGTAGCTTCCGTCAGGTTTCTTAAGTGCCATGTTGGGGATGGGCCCACTCTTGGCTATAGCTTTGTGTAGCCTAGCTGCATAAGTAGTTGAAGTGATGTTTTCGCAAAATCATTTGAAGTCAGACCGCTTTGCCCTTCTAATCTCCTTATTATACTCAGTTAATTTCTCGGCGTAGAGCTGCCATTCGCCGCTGGGTTTGGCTCTGTTGAAGAGTCGTCGAACCTCCGATCTAAGATTGGCCAGCTTTTTGTTCCACCAGGGCTTGTTGTTACTTTTTTGTATGCCCTTACTTGTGGGGCAACTAGATTCATATGCATCCAATATTGCACCACTGACTTCCTTTGCGTACCATTCTAGATACATGTAGTTCCTGCATCTATTTGGTCCAGGTTGTCTACGAGATTGGTGACCACACCAATCTATACCAATAGTTCCCAATGGGTTTTTCTTGGATTCCCCTTCGAATTTCAGTTTGGAGTATGATTCCTCCTAATTTGATTCTGTGATCTGATAGGGAAGGTTCCGTTGAGACCCTCCAATCTTTCACGTAACTAGTTACACTAGCACTCCCGATTGTTAAATCTAATACTTCCGCTCGCGTTTTTGTCACAAACGTGGGGGTATTCCCGATATTGAGAACTTCAAGATTGTATGCTAAGAGGAATTCTAGTAAACACTCACCACTAGTGTTAGTATTAGTGCTTCCCCATACCTCATTGTGCGTATTGGAGTCACATCCCAATAGCAGAGGTAGTCGTCGTTGGCTGCAGAATCGCGCGAGCTCCTCTACTTCCGGAGGCGGTGTCTGCCCATCACCTGGAAAGTATGCAGAGACAATCACGATATTTTTGCTACAATCCTCGATATTAAGTTGAACCATGATTGGAACAAGATCTCGGGTTGTAAATTCTGAAACAAATGTGTAGTTAATGCTGTTTCTTATAAGAATACAGGTTCGGGGAAATTCCTGCCTGATATCATATATTACACTGGATTTTTTTCCAGACAAGCCTTTAATTTGTCCCTGATACACCCAGGGTTCCTGGGCTAGTAACATTACATGTTGGTTTTTCTCAAAGAGTCTTGTGATTGTGGCGGAAAACCCTTTTGCATGGTGCAGGTTTATTTGGGATATCCCATGCATCAGGTTCCTGGGGTAGGTAAGGATCCCCCTGTTGTAGGGAGGACAGGGTATTTGCCATCCCCCCCTGACAACAGATGTTTCTCCTCCGAGAAGTGGTCATCAACCTCCTACGAGGATATACGGTACCGTCCCGAATCTATAATAGAGGTTATATCCCTCTTTCTCTATTGCCTCTATGGATTTGAGGTCAATTCCTATTGTGAGGACCTGACCATGGCCCTCCTCCTTCGAGTTGAGGACTCGCCAGCTCGATGTACTCACATTCTCGTTCTGAGCTTGGATAAGGTCTAGCAGGTAGGTGGTGTCTGTCCCCTTGCTTCTTGGCAGAAAGACCGTGATGGTTGTCCCTATAGGGATGTTTTCTCTCCTCATTGCAACCAGTCCCGGCCCCTGCCAATTTTTAAGCTTAGGTGCCGTTTCCACCAACCAATCCGCCGATTTTTCAGATGCACAATCTATGAGGATCATGCCCACCCTAAAGTGTATCCCCGCAAAGCGCAGCTGACCCACACTTTGTGGACCGTTGCGTCGCAATCCGCTCGCTACTACTTCATCCAGTATCGCCTCTTCCAGAGCCGTTTGCTGGTCGGTAGTCAGTACAACCTCCGGATATTCCTTTATCAGCACCGCATACTGGGCCATGTATAAAGACTACTTTTCCGCAATCAGACGATTGGTTAACATATTCTTGGAACATCTGACTTTGGGGATCGGTCTTTTATTTTCTTCTACAAGTGAGGTCCATTCTTAGTTTTTAAGAACATTTCTTGCTAATTTGCATTACACAAATGATATCTGCACCTATTAAAAGTTAATCATTGCAATAGTCGGTTAAAGAAGTACACTGTAATGGACAATGTATAAAATATAACATGGATTACATGTGCAAGAAATTAAGCACAAGTGTCAAACAATCAAGATAAGTGAGTTATAGTGAAAAACTTAACATTATATTATATTCATTCAACTTTGGATTATCGATATTGTATTAAATGAAATATACACAGAACTCAACTATAAAATAAAATAAATTGTACTGAAGCTGTGGTTGGTTCCTTGTGAAACATCGTTGAAATATTAGTATTTTATTAAAGCACGCTTTTAGATGTTTCAAAAAACTTTTAATAAGAGTAACTTTAACTCTAGTTACTCTTATTAAAAGTTTTTTGATACATCTAAAAGCGTGTTTTATTAAAATACTAATATAAAATAAAGCTATAATATTATTATTGTGTTCTGAATGATGATGAATGAGTTCCATTTTGAATAGTAGTAATAGTATTTATAAAATTTCTAATACCTAACTAATTCTAGGTTCTGTTATTTTTCAAAAGTATTTTGTTAAATCAAATAATATAATGCCTTAAAATTTAAAAATTTTTAATTATCCAAAAATAATTTAAAATTGTACATTAAGGATCACAACTTTTTAATATAATAATTGTTTGTAATAACTTTTTATAGCTAGAAATAAAAAGTTAGTTACCTATTTATAAATTAAACTAGATATGACATTACTTGTAATTTCTATATTTGCATTTTACTGCTGTTGAAAATAAATTGATATATTTTCGAGCTAGTTTATTTTTACTGTTTAAGTTATGGCATCTCACACTTTGTAATAAGTCAATCGGAATTACAGTTTCAACTCTCAATTAACATACAACCATTTTCTAAATATAAATTTATCTGAAATCCTACATCTTTTACGCATTCGTCCATTTCGAAGTTCAATATAATTTATAGACGCGGCGAAGTGTTATAAATTATATCCATAAGAATTTGTTTATTTTATATTTGAATAAATTTGCATAAGTTAGTCTATTCGGTCCGGTAGAGGTAAGAGTAATCTATTAGCTTTATTATTTATAGCATAGTCTACGTAGATTATACAAGTGTCTAGAGTAGCAATCTCGATGAAATATATTTGAATACTGTGGAGTTTCCTTGTTTTGACATTTAACATCGTGTTTGAATATAAAGATGCAAATAACAAAAATATCTATAGCAGTGAATAAAAGTTTGTTATATGGTTTATGTGTCTTGGTGCTCTCTCTTTCTCTTTTTACTTTCGCTACCTTTTTTTACACCGCTATGTATGTTGAGCCTAGGCCACTTTTTTCACCAAAAACACTTAGCCTAAAAGTTTTGGGAAAATACGTTTTTATTTGTGAGATTGTAGCCACATGTATACTCAAAGTGGTTTGTCATTGTCTTCGTTGAGGAAGTGGCGGTTCAATGATCGCTCTATTTAAATGAATAACTATTTTTATTTAGATCGATAAATCTAAATATAATATAAAAAATCATACTGGAATTATTAATGAAAAGATATTTTCTAATCCAGACAAATATAAATAAACGTATTACTCAGAGATCTACAGGTATCAGTATTATATGGTAGAGCTTTTTCCCCTAGGAGATGCAAGAACTTGTCGTTGATGGGGAAGCTCCTAGTCAGGTGTTGGGGGAATCTCCTTTACCACTTTGGCTCGGTCTAAGTAGCATCTCACTGTCTTGTCCCTGGCTGTAGTGTCGTGGCCACGGAATTGCATCAAGACGTATAACTATGCCGGACGGGGCTATCCTGGTCATCATACCAGGCACCCTCTAGGAAAAACCTAAATTCTACGACTACTGCAGGAGAGGCACCTGTCATTTGTTTAAGATCATTCTCCTCAAGTGGCACACAAGTTACCACCTCCACCAAGAAACAGCCTGGCGCATCTCCACCAAAGGGCAAGAGAGAGACCGAGAACATCTTACCTCTGCTCTGGCTAGGAGAGAAAAAAGCCAGGATAGACAAGTGAAAATGCTTCATCCCGGATGGACAAGTGAAAATGGCGGTGCTGCCAAAGAGAGGTTGCACTGACCACCGACCAGCAAACGACTCTAGAAGTCACCAACGTAGTCAACTGCGTTTTGCTGGGATACACTTTTATGTGGGCATGATTCTCATAGATTTTGTATTTCAGGAATCGGCGGATTGAATGATGGAAATCGAACCTAAGCTTAAAAATTGGCAAAGGTCGAGACTGGTTGTAGTGAAGGGTGAAAACTTCCCAAAAGGGCGACTATCACGGTCTTTCTGCCGAGAAGCAAGGGGAAAGACACCACCTACCTACTGAGCCTTATCCAGGTTCAGAACTCCAATGTAAAGAAATCGAGTTGGCGAATCATCAACTCGAGGGAAGAGGGTCATGGTCAGGTCCTCACAATAGGGATTGACTTCGAAAGAGGGATATATTCTCTATTATAGATACGAGACAATACCGTAAGGGCATATCAGGTCTAACGAGAGACCAAGTTAAAGAGGTGGAGAAAATGAAGCCAGATCCTGAAGCCTCCACCTCACGGGTACCTCAGCCGGGGGCAAGTTCCTCGACTGTGAAGGGCGTGGAGGGCCAAACTCTAACCGTGGAAGGGTGTATACTTTCGGAGGAAGAACATCTGTTGTCAGAGGAGGATGGAAAATACCCTGCCCCCCCCCTACAACAGGAAAATGTATGATGGGTTATAGACTGTGTGATGAGTTATAACTCAAGCAGTGGGGGGCACAATAGATATTTAAGTGAATAACCCCACTCTCACTCATTCTACATTCTACATGGTACCGCTTTTTGATTTTTCGAACACTACATAATATATAACTTAATTAAAATGAATAACTTTTCTATGCAGCCATCTTAAATCAACGTTTTAAGCATTATGGTCTAACCTCATCATAAAAGTCATCAGGTAGTAAATGTCTATTGAAACATTGATTTTATATAGCATAAATTATAAATATAATAGACTGACCTATAAATTTTATTATTTTTAGATTCCAGATGGAACTCTCTCAATAAAAAAATAATACAAAAAATAATCAAAAATTTTAAATATAGATAAAAATTTAACTGAATTTATAAAAAATATATAAAAAAAATCTGGCAGCTATATTATTGTATTAAAGATTGACATAATGTTGTAATTTATTTTTCTAATTAATCTCAATCTGGAGCTAAGATTGAGTCAAATAAGTGCAATTATTTTTAGAGCTGGTAGATCTCGATAAAAGAAACATGTACTGAAACACATGAAACTGAAACTGTAAATTTAGTAGTCTACCTATGTTGTCATAAAATCAAGATACCTGTTATATTTTTAACTAAAAATTAAAAAAAATCGAAAAATACCAAAGTTTCATTTTTTCAGTAAAAAACTCATAAACGTGCTTCTTCTGTCAAAATATACCAACCCTAAAAGTATTTGCGATTATTTAAGACTCACTCTGTATAAAACAGTAATCTCCTAGGATCATTAGATGTTATTAGTATGTAGTATTTTTTTGTATTATAACACAATTTTTCTTTTTAGATAAATTTTGTAGCCAAATATCTAAGTTATTCGATAGCCGAAATTTTATATGGTAGCGAAGCAAATATTTTACAGACTTTTTAACATATGCAAATTAGCCGGCATAAAATTAGATAGGAACTAGTTTTATATATCGTTGAATCGCTGGCAATCTGAATGGATATGTTACCACTTTTTTCATTTTTATTGTTGAGTAACGTTGTTTAACATAGTTCACGACTTGTTTGATTGGTCCGATTCGGGCTGGCCAGAGAGACTGGGTTTGGTTAATTAATTTCGACAGAGGCTGTCACAACACATGCATTATCTGGTAAGTGTAGTAAATATTTATAAGTTTCTGTGGTTTTTTATTTCTACCAATAAATTACTTTTACCCATTATGGAATACTATTATTTCATAGGTTTAATGTAAGGTAATTCTTACGACTTAAATGAAATAATTTTAATTTTTCCGGGGTTTTCTCGTGAAATACAAGAAAAATTAAAATTATTAAAAAATGTAAATGTAAAATCGCTGTTCTTCTGAAAGGAAGATGTTTCATATGAAACTTGTTTCTTGTTTTCTCTCAGGATGTTTCTTGTTTTCTCTCAGTATAGTACTTGTTTCTATTTTCAGATATATTCGATGTCTAATAACATCATGGTAATAATAATTGGTTGGATGAAAAACGCGTTAGAAAACAAAACAATTCAAAATATGTGTAAGATCTTGACCAAGAATAACATTTGTTATTTCAAGCCGTCTCTCTCGTGCACGCTGCAGACACCCATCTTCTACTTCGTAGTCACCATCGTTATGATAATTGTCGTCTGGTTCTGCATTATATTCAAGATCAGTATCTCCCAAGTATTTGGCAATATTGTGAACCACAATACAATAAATAGTGACGGATGGAACTTTTTCTAATTTAACTCGGCACATACATATATTTTAAAACTGGAAACCTGCGCTTAAGTTGGCCAAAACACCTTTCAATTATTAACCCTTTTTTCTTAAATAGTCTGTTGTAAGCTATTTCCAATGCGTTATTAGGGTTCCTAAACGGAGTCATTAGCCACGGTTCTAAGCCATAACCATCATCACCCAGTAGTACTGCGCCAGGAAGCTGTTGCATAGTTACACGTATATCGCAGTTCCTCCAAATTCTTGCGTCGTGTACAGAACCCTGCCAACTAACATCATCACTAGTAAACATTTCCACTGAGTTACATGTTTTCTGCACATTTAAAGTCGCCAATCCCTTTCTGTTGATGTATTCATCACCGTGTTGATTCGGTTTCAAAATCTGAAAGTGCATGCAATCAATCACTCCAACAGCACTTGGAAACGGAAATTTTTCTTGCCACGCTTGCTGTTCTTCGTTTATTTTGGGTTGCGTTGACGGAAATTTGATACATAAATGGGACTTTTATTCATCAAATGGACTTTGTTCATTACAAATGGAGTTGTTTTGGAAACAGTCGACTGAGTGATTCCCAATTCTTCTGCTACACCCATCTGACATCCAGGATTGGCCATATATCGCTAGAAAACCATTTTATGATTTGAAGAAAGAACGCCTCCTCTTCTTTCAAGATTTTCTCCCAAAAAGTACGTTGCCATCCAATTTACATTTTCTTCTTGAAATCTGTAAAGAGATTTAAAATCTCGCCAATTAGCTTCCCTTCACATTTTGTATTGCTTCTGTGCACGTAAATTCGCGAATTCTCGAAACCATTTTATGACCAGCTTATTGCAAGGTGCATCTCATACTAACAAGATGCAAAAATTTTGGAGCAAAATATGCTAAACTGCAAACTAAGTAAGCAAAGCATACAGATTATTCAACACAAGTTGAGCAAATACTTAAACGCGAGTAGATGCTCATGCTTCATCTAATACAAGTTTGAGCAAAACCTTTTACTTACATTTTTATTTATAAATTATATAGCATATGCTTCAAGTTTTGCAAGTAGAAGGTTTTGCTCATTTTTATTCATATGGGCCATATCTCTGTTCATATTCTCTTTATCTTTATTCATTTTAATACCTTCCTAAACATATAATTGCCTAAAATTTGAGACTAGTTTGATTCGCTCTTTATTTAATATTATATATGTTGACATATTATTAAGATATTATGTTTATTAATTAAAAAAAACTAACCTAATTTTCAATTTTTTTTTCGCGAAAAAACCTAATAGACGTGTTTCTGTAGTAGAAATATTCTACCACTAAGAAAATATGTGCACTTATTTAATACTCACCTTGTAAATGTTAGTTCTCTATCTCCGATATCTGTCGTACCAAAGTTTATGGCACGAATGGTTGTCGTCTCGGTGCATTCAGTGATGAGGTTTTCTGGTTTCCCATTTTCACCACAGAATCTGCATTCGCCGTCGCTTCTTATCTTCAATCTACTGAGGTGTTCATTGAGGAGACAGTGTCGTATGAAAAACCCCATGTCAATTCGAAGATTGCTCTTACTTACTTAAATAAAGATTAGTTGGAGGAGAGACCGTTGGGGTATTCCCATTCCAGGCTACGGATGGACTCTTCCAGGTCCTCGAGTTCAGCTTTAAGTTGGTTTCCATTTGGAAAGCAGAACAGTTCTGGTTCGTAACTCGGTTGCTTTTTCATTATCTTCTATCCCTTGGTAGGGGTATCAGAGTAGGGAGACTTTATTTTCTTTGCCTAGTTTGTTCAGCTACTTTAGGCATTCTTTGACCAACTTTTAATTGATGATTACTGAGTTGATCACTCTTAAGACTGCTGGAGTATCGGATAAGATATTTCCGTCAGTCCCTCTCTAAGATATGTTGTACGAATCTTTCGATAGCGTAAATTTCTGCCTGAAGAATGCCTGGGTAGGTGCCAATTGGTTCGGAGTATTTAGTTTTGGGCCGGATGTATCAGTATACTAAAAAAGTATATTAAGTAACACTAGATTTATCCGCTCTATCGTATCTTAATTGATCCTTATGCTCTATATTTAAAAGAAAAGATTTTCTGTAATACTTTGATGAACTTGCTGTATTACTTTCCTATGTAAGTAAATAGAGAATAAGGTACGTAAAAAAATAAATAAAAAATCCAAATCCTACTACTAAATATTTGCACATATTTAAGACTCGACTGTATAATCGTGCATATTTTTACAATTTAATAAAATTTCCATCAATTCTACCTATGCAGTATTTTTGCACAACCGTACATTCTTTTCCAAACATAATTATAAATGAATATGACAAATTTCCACCGGGCTAAAAATAATTCGACTTTAATTTTATTTTAACACGGCCCAGGATCTAATTAAAGATTTATGACACGTCGATGGTTATGAAACATCGCTATGAGTGAGAGATTTCAGTTTATGCTTATTAATCGACAATATTATTAAATCGGAAATTGAACGCAGTCTGGTCAATAATATCAGAAAATAACTACACGATTTACAGGTGAGACTGAGAGATGTATTCGAATGGGTATAGAATGTTGTACTGCGAGACTGAATAAAATTAAAATCAAACAGACTTCGATGGTGCTGATGGAAATAAATAGTGATGAGTAAATGCAAAACTAAGATCAAGGTTCCATTGGTGTTGGTGTTGTGTTTGCTTAAGCAGATACCATAAGTTACATTTTCGCTGGCAATATTTTCGGATAAACTTTTTTATTATTTTTTATTTAATTAATTATAGAGAGGGAAGGGGTAAATAATTAAAAATTTCGTTATTTTTAATTGTTATCTAATCTATGAAAAATAAGATAAAATAAAAAATGTGAAAAATGTAAGATGCAATAATCTTGAATGCGGAGTTTTGGTCTTTGTCTTGCAGATCTAACGCTTATCTTGTTCTTGGTTTTAGTCTTGTTTCTTGTGCAAGACCATGTATAACCAAAAGTGTCAAGTCAAAGCCTCGCTCATCAGTATAATTAAATAAAATAGAGTGTATGGGAATTTTATCATAAGAAGGGTAAGGATAAAAAAGCACGCAAGTCAATTCCTCTTCAAACTGAGAAAAGCACGATTTAATGTTCAAAGCGGAAATTGGCGGCAGAGAAAATAGTAATAGAGATTTGTTAGAACTAGGTAAGGTATTTTTTAATAGATAAAATACCATTGTAATATACAAAGCGTACGTACGAACTCACCAATGACTTGCCTATCTTTCCTCTTTTTACTTGTCTGTTTTTTTTTTCGTTATAGTATAACTTTGACGCTATATATCTTTTCACTAGGCTGTTTTTTTCCCAGTTTAGCGGTTTCTACAGATGCTCTGAACCAAATGCACTAAATATTTAAATATGGCAAAAAAATTGACTTCTCTGCTTTTTTCCCCGACCATTTACATGTTCGTAACATATTATGATCATTGATAGGATTTGCACAGATGAAAATTAAATCGTTTGAAATTGCAAACTTTCTAGACTTATACATTTCGTTACAATATCGTCTCAACCCTGAGTAAAAGAACATGAAAACAACGTAACTAATACAACAGAAATAACATATTGATATATCCCTATTAAATCAGAAAAATTTGATCAGCACTATGTATTTAAACTCCTGCAACGTTTTAATTTTATTCTCAAAATTTTATTTGAATACCTAGCAAATTAGATAAATATACTTTTTTTACTTTATTCCTCAGTTACTTATGTATCTGCTCCAGCGGAAATCTTCACGATAAACAGAGTAAGAGAGTAAGTTTTGATATGTAGAAAAAGGAGACAGATCCTCCAGCCTCCACCTTACGGGTACCTCAGCCGAAGACAAGCTCCTTTACTGTGAAAGGAATAAAGACCCAAACCCCAAACGTGGAAGAGTGTATACCCTCCTAGGATGCAGATGTCCACTCCTCGGAGGAAGAACATCTGACATCAAAGGAGGATGGGAAATACCCTGTCCCCCTACAACAGGAAAAAACCCATGTATGACGAGTTATAGACTGTATAATGAGTTATAACCAGTAGATCTTTGAGGTCGCGGTGATTAAACCCCTCCCACTCATTCTACATTCTTACATTCTACATTCATAAATTTGTTCCGTGGCTAGTTTCTTTTAGTAAACGTATATGATCAATTGTGATCTAAAGCCTGCTTGCTTTAGTGGTTGTGCAGCGTCTATTGTGTTTTGTATTCTGTTGCTTATTATTTTTGTGATAATCTTGTAGGGTAATGGTAGTAGGTTTATTGGTAGTTTCCAATGTCTTCTTTACTGCATTTCTTATGAATTAGTATTATGTTGGCACTATTTCAGCATAAACACATTCCAGCAGGTAATTAGGATTCACTCTCCTCCCACTCATAATCATAATCATAAATTTGAACCTTAAGGTACTTCTACCAAATAAATAGAACGTCTAAGATTATGGTTGCTAACCTCCGATGAGGAGAAGGCTATCCGAAGGAGAGAAGGAGATTAGGTGATAAAGAAATAATGCAAACAATACGCAAACATCAGATATCCCTAACGGACAAATTTAGTTAAATTAAAATTAAAGGTTTGAATGATATAGACACGGAGAAACTGGAACCTGGATATAGGTCCATGAAGCTTGATATAACTCTGAAACAGACTCTTTTAAAATACCGGATCTACATATCTCTACTAAGTAACTGTTTAATCAATTGGAATTTATATCCAGATTATGTTCGCGATAGCACCAGTACTCCATATATCCACTTCGAAGTCAAAATTTTCCCAGCCTCTTTTCTTTATTGCTGCATTTTCGAGCAGACGTTCGAACGATGCAGGCCGTAGAAAGAGTAAAGTGAACCGAACATAGTTCCAGCCGCTTAGAGCGACCGATAACAAGCGGCGCGCTGGTCGCGTTATTTACGTCCATTCGATATTTCCATTAGGCGAGCGCGCGAGTCGGCGGCACTCTTCCAAAGAAACCGACGGCGACGATGGCAAGAAATTATTTATCGGTTCATTAGTGGTAAATCCGGTACGATAGGAGGACGCGTCGAGACGAGATGACGGACGGCATTAAGGAGTCGCTTACAAACAGCTCTGTGTGTTTTCTTTGGCTATTTTTTTTGGAATATCATGTATAGTTAAACAGAGTCTTTTGTTTTGTATATATCCAAAGAGATTATAGCAAGGTTTTGTAGTGTAATAACTAACCAAACAGGTTATAGCATTATTTTGCTATATAACAGAGACAGAGAGTGTAATTTTTTACACTTTATGCCTTTTTTGTTATTTCTTGGGCAATGCTATAGTTCTCATGCTAGGTATTTCCAGAAGTATATTTCTTGAATTTAGTTTCATATCTTGTATTGGATTTCTTCTTCAATTTCATCCGATTGTTCTTAGCCTTCAAATTTAAAGTTTCCTATTAAAAGACAAGGGTAAACGCAAGTTTTGGTTTTGTAGATAAGGTAAGATGTAGGGTTGTCAAGAGATGCTTCCAACTAGTTTTATTCATTGTTTTCTGTCTGATATCTGTTTATCTTTTGCGGATTCTTATGGTTAGAAGGCATTATTTTGGACCTGCTCTAGGCAATAAGTTGAAGAGGGCAGGTTCAAAACTAATTAAACCGGCTGCTCTCATAGCCAATCTGTTTATTGTCGTCGTTTGATCACCTTTTTGTTGTCTCTATATTATGCATTTCCTTGATCCAATTCAAAGTTATCTTATTCTAAAGCGAGATCTCCATGACCTCTTGATGACATTCCCATACCGACCAAGTAGTCAATTTGAATCTTCTTCAGTAAAACGTGATTGCTTAGTCAGGGCCTTAGAATGTTGGCTGCCTGGAGCAAGCCCGAAAGAATGCCCCCCCCTACAGACAATCGTTTTTTTTATTAGTGCGAAGTTTGATCCGAAGAATCAGGTGTGAAAAAAAATTATGAAAGTTGCGCCACAGATGGTAAGAAATATTATAAATAGTCGTCGATAGCTTTTAGAGCTTTTGTGGACTCAATGATGTCGAGTTTCTCATTCTGGAGCAGTTTACTAGTTGCATTTATACTGTTGGAAATTTCGTAACGAAAATGACCATTTTCCAAAATGTAGTATTGACGTACCGAATTTGGTCAAAATGTACCGAATACATTAAAATTGTACCGAAACGGCCGCCCTCAAATTTGGCCGCCTGGAGCAACTGCTTCTCTGCTCCATCCCTCAGGACGGCCCTGGCTTAGTACCTGTCTACTTGTCAAGATTCTGATATTTCCACCGTTTAAAACACAAACTTATGCATGGTATTTCTACAGCTCCACCTGTAGAATAGTGGTGTTGGATACCACTTGGTGTAGGTAGTGTGTTTACTGGTCGTAATCTTCTTCCATACACAAATGCTTCGTTTGACCGTTAAAAAAAAACACGTGTTTATTTTTTTAAATTTTTGTGTGCGGTTTTACAAGAGACAGGAATGGTAATGATTACTAGAAGGACCATTTAACGAAAAAAAATGTATGGAGTTGGAAAATATTTATACTAACATTTATGTAGGGGTGGGGTTAGTTTTCACCCTCCTCGTACTTTTTCTTGTGTTTTGTTTTATTATCTAAATTTAATCTTGTGTTAAAGCACTTAGCAAAACATGGGTACCCCAAATTTCATTCAAATCGGAATATCGGTTTCTTAATACATCTTAAAATATGTGTTTATTTTTTAAAGTTTGATGCCCTCTAACGGACAAACGAAGCATTTTAATATAGAGGTAAATTGTATCCAATGAACTTATTTTGATTTCAAAAATACGTAGTAGTTCTACGTCCAGGGAATATTGGGTCCCTGTATATGTATTATAACAAAAAATCATAATAGTTGCGATCCATTCTTCGTTTTAGGTCAGCAATTTAAAACACAATAATTAAAAGTGATTTTTATTTACGTACGTTTCGACCATTCTTAGGTCTTCTTCAGAAATTATAATTGTCTTCTAGAAACACGATTCAGTTTTAATAATACAATTAAATAATACTTAAAAAACTTACCAAATACATATACGCACAACAATATAAAATAATTTTAAAAATTGAATTGCTGCCCTAAAACCAAGAATGGATCCCAACTAATATACAAAAGGTCAAAGAAAAAATTACATTTATAAAAAAATAATAATATCGACATTTATTGAAAATATGTCCGGTTTTACAATATATTTTTCAAAATAGATATCTCTGCGATATGGATTTCCTCCTCACTGCGTGACATTGCTATTGCATAACTATACCGATCAAGCGCGGACGGTGCGACACCGCTAAGAATTCGACCGGGGTCACGAAAGTCGCGGTACTGGGTTCAATCCTCCGCAGCACCGACGTCGTCGTCGTAAAAGAACGACCGACGCCGATACATGTCTGTAACGAACGCGATTGAATAAGAAAAGAAGTAATCCAACAAATTTAGATCAAATTTCACGTAAGAATAAAAAAGTGGTTTGAACTGCTGAATTATTTGCTAAGATATTCGCCCAGGCACGGTTGGAAATTATAAGTACACGCAACAAGGTCCTTATTGTCACACTATCATACTGTCAAAAATTCATCGAGATTAGAGACGTTTCTTCTATATTGGTCTTGTTTGTACTAACATTTTCTCTTTTCAGTCCTTCTCCTTTTTTTCATAATGTTCCTTAACATCCCGCAAATCTTGTTTACTCTAGTGATCTTCGTACCGATTTACTCTAGTCATCTTCGTACTTTTTCTGCGTTTTCCCGTATATCTTGCGCATGACACTCAAAGTATGGTTAGCCGACTCTGACGCCTCGCAATACCACCATGTAGGAGAGTCAGCCTTGCAGATCCTGTGCAGATACTCGCCAAAAACTCCATGGCCAATCATGGCTTGCGTGCGTGATGTAGTAGTCCGTGTTTGCCTGGTCGCAGTTTATCCAATCTTTGATATTAGGTATCGAAGTCTTTGTCCACCCGCTATATGCTTCCCATCTTGTCTGCCATTGCTCTAGTACAATGTTGTACACGTAAGAATAAAAAAGTGGCGAGCTTAATATTTGACACAGTGTGTTTCTAATTGACAAGTATATGAATAAATTACACTCTAATTCATAAATTGTAGTATAACAACCCAAATTCGTTCAACGAAGTCAAATCAATTTTGGCCATCTGTTTAAAAAACAGTTTAAATGAAATAAAGGAACCTAAGTTGTGATTACCTCGGATGCGCTCGACATGCGACAGAAGCAATATTTTGGGAAATTTGAGGATAGGTTATGTAAATCAAACGCTAAATTTGTAAATAGCCCTACTTATTTTATTAAATGCAATGAAAAGAGTGCCGTACTCTGCCTAGAATTCACAAGTAAAAGAGCACGGCAGAGAAAACCCTCATCACTATTCCAGAGAATCCAACTATGCTGTTCTGAACTTTAATTAAAGATAAATAATAATACTACAAATACTGTCTTCATATCAAGGTTTGAGGTTTAATACCTTCATAACTGAAGAGTTTTTTTTAGTTAGCAGGTCATTTAGCCACTTTTTTTAGCACTTTTTAGCCACGCATTGGTTATTTAGCTTCGCATTGGTCTTGGCTTATAAATAATTTTCATTGGAAAACATAATATTTGCATATTTTGGCATTTAGATCAATTAGCCCCACTTTACAGATATGTTATGAGAAAGTGAATAGTATTCTATAGCTAACATATTATACGAATACATTGTTGGTCTTATTCCGGTAAAAAATGGACTACCATGTTTTATCCCCTGCACTCTTCATTTATAGAGACTCAATTTAGCCAATAAAATTGACTCTCAATCAAGTATAGGTAAAAATATATCTAGGCTATAGGTATGAAATTACTTTATTTAATATAAGAACTAATGGTGGGAAGAACAGCTGATGGTGGGAAGAATACAATTAAGAACCAATGGAAAAATTATCACTTTCAACTATACGAAAGTCCAAAATAACTAATATTATCAAGCATTTGTGGAGGTCTCTTGAGGAAAGAAGATTACTTTGGTGATAACAACAAAAATTATGGATTGGCTAAAAAACAATAGGATTAAATATTCTTAAATCAGTACCCTTTATTATCATTACAGCGTTGACAGATTGTAGCGATTTCATATTTCTTCCTCTGCAATCATCAGTTGTGGAGACTCAATCATTTATATTGTCTCTTGTGTGTATCACACTTCTATGTCGCAGGAGGCATGAGGAGAGAGAGACTGGGATAAGAGTAACATTTACAATGTTTAAAGTCTAAAGTTAATGGACTAGACGTCGCGTCGCGTCGTCGTCGTCAGAGAGCGAACGACGCCGGTGCCGCGGCTGCCTAACGGACGCGGTGCCGTCGAAGAAAGAACGCGCCCGCGCCCGACCGTCTCACGAATTCCTTTCTATCGCCGTGTGAAATCTCTGTTCGCGGCCGTTTTGTTTGCGTTTCGCGGTTAACGATAGCCGAGAAGGAGGAAGAGATCGCCCGGAAAAACGAGCGGCGTTGATGCGGCGTCATGTCGAAACTTAAAAGATATTATGGTTTTAACATATGTTT
The DNA here is from genome assembly GCF_002938485.1 of Sitophilus oryzae. Taxonomy (NCBI): domain Eukaryota; kingdom Metazoa; phylum Arthropoda; class Insecta; order Coleoptera; family Curculionidae; genus Sitophilus; species Sitophilus oryzae. The sequence goes on along the minus strand of NW_022145805.1, from coordinate 19,425 downwards.
ATCACAGTTTACTGAGATGGATGGTTGCCTGTGACTCGAAAAACGAAGTCCGAAAAACTTAAAACCAATCCAACTATATGGAAAAGATATACTGCCATCACAGGAAGTCAAATATCTGGAAATAACCCTGAACAGTAAACTTCTATCGACCAGGCATATTAGGAACATTACTAAAAAAACCACATAAGCTCTCATGATATGCAGAAAATTGGCGAAAAAGAGATGGAGCTGCGCCACTGACATTTTGCGCTGGATATATTCCATGATTACTTATGTAGTAGTTGCTAGGTACACAAAACTAGAGCAACATACAGCAAGAAAATACACATCCGTATCACAAGAGCCATGCCAACAACAGTAATGGATGTCATTCTCATCATTGATCATGGAGTCATTGTCAACAGTGTTATCGGTATATCTACCGATGACAATGTGCAGTGATTTTAGTATCCGAAATATCATATCTCTCAATGCGATAATGATTAGAATAATTATTGGCAGAAATAATACTGAGAGAATTGTCAGCTCAGGAGCTTAGAACACACTCAAAAGGTTCACTCCTCCAACTCCCAGTAGATGACATACAAAGAATATACAACTTTGAGAAACACCTCACTGTAGTATTGAGCAATAAAAAGAAGTGGAAGAGAGAAACGTTTTCTCATCAAGTAAAAGACCATACCGTAACGTTAATCCAAAACCAAACTAACAGGGATAGGAGTATTTGGGTCGCAAGCTAAATACTCCGAACTAAGGGGCACCTACGCCAGCATCCTTCAAGCAGAAATCCAGGCTATTGAAAGATGAGTAAGACTTATCATATTTTAAAGAAACTATCGGAAACAAGAAACAGCCATCCTTATCTGATGGTTAAGTAGCATTAAACGCGATCAACGCAATAACCATCAATGTTCAAAGAGTTCAACAAATTTAAAAGCTGAACAAATTAGGCAAAGAAAATAAAGTCCTTCCACTTTGGGTGCCATCCACCCGAGGATAGGAGGTAATGAAAAAGCAAACGGTCTAGAAAAGGAGCGAATAGTATACTAACTGCGCCATAATCGTTCTGCTTCCCAAATGGAAATCAATTTAGAGCGAAACTCTAGAACCTGAATGGCTCCATCCGTAACCTGGTATAGGAATCCTCCAATGGTCTAAGATGCTGGAAGAAATTTCTCAGAACTTACGACCCAGAAAAATCTAAGATTTTCCTTGATTTCAGTAACCACAATCTTCGGATTGTCACGAGATTTTTAACAGGTCTCCCAGTGAACACCTCAATAGATTAAAGTTAAGTAACACCAGCGAATGCAGATTCTGTGGTGAAAATGGGGAAACACCGGAATACCTCATCACTGAGTATGCCGATACGACAGCCATTCGTGCTATAAACTTTGGTACAACTGATATCGGAGATGAAGAACTAACCTCTGTAAAACCATCTCAGATACTGACTGTTGTCGAAGCCCAGAGAGTGTATGATGAATTTTAATTCAAGAAAGGGGAACACAATAGATCTATAAGGTGTACTTTGTTATTTTGCCTTAGCAACAATTTTTCTTAAAAAACGATGTGCCATTAAATTGAATTTGAACAATTTGGTCAGTTAAAATATTGAACTTCAGTTCTTTTATGAAGATATTGGATATATCTAAAAGAGAGGCTGGAACCGTAGCCCCTCTACGGCTCCAGTTTTATATCAAGTGTATATAATACATTTTATTTTTTAAATAGTTGACATTTATTTCAACTATTTTTAAATAAATTTTAACTATTTGAAAGAAAAAAATTCTAAAATATGTGATGAATTAAACAAGCTGAATTTACTACGCATAAACTTTTTTTGATACTTAAATAAATCTCATCAGTTACGAACTTTTGGACTCACACTGTATACATTTGCTATTAGAACGATGTACATAATGTGAAACTGCTCTGATCAAGTGTTCTGAATACCTGAAGGTACCGTATTAGATGCGTCAACGAGGAAGATCCCTATGAGCTTTAAGTTGCAACAAAAGCGCATTGAACAACAACTACAACAATCGGCTTTCGGTCTATTGAAAATTCAAATTCAATTCAGTTTATAATTGTTCACGATCCCGAGAAGAATTTCACTTTATAGTAGTTAAGAAGTATTATAATCTAACCACAACACCTTACGTAATCTGGCTTATTCGGACGGTATGGTTCGTAAAGAAACGACAGCAAGGATGAAAAGTGAAAATGAGAGAAAGATTATAATAATTCGAAAAAATCGTGGAGATGTTACAATAATACAATAATCCATAGATTGACTTTCTCTAAGTATGATGCTAAGGATGATCCACGAACAAGAGGAATTCACTCGAGCTCTCGTGGTTGGAACACATATGAGATTGGACTGATCTAGACTTACACACACCGTTTTGAGCTGCACAGGACGGATACTATAAGTACTATAAGAAGAATATTTGCATCCCAGCTACACACATATTACTATAATTTTAGTTAAAATTTCACATTTATTTTTTAATGGTATTTCCTCTTTTGTACCTCTTTTGTAACTATTTAGATAGCATATACCCTATGGTGCATCGGAAGACGGAAAATCCCATGCAAATTTTGAAAAGGTCAAATATTATTTCCCCAGATAATTTTATGCAAAAGTTGTATTAGACTTTTTTGAAGGGGCGTTAAGTTTGTACTTTTTCCTAGAATTTCGTTTCATTTAAAGACGACGTTTAAAAGTTATTTGCAAAAATTCTCCTTCAAGTTAGTAAAATCTATAACTTAAGCGAAACTTAGATGAATGAAAAAGAAAAGGTCCAGAAAAAGCTACAATTAAAATATCAGCAAAAATGTGATTTTGTCATTGTCAAATTGTCTCATTTTGTCTACAAAAATTTGAAGGCACCAAATAGAGTAATTTTGTATAAAATAATTATGATTTTCAGAACTTTCAAACCAACTGAAAAAGTTGCGATGGTTAAACGGCATTTTGGTGGAAATAGTAACCCCGATATCTTCGCAGCTCAGTCTCAGAACATTTGATTGATGAATGAAGTCAACAGTTTATAGACAATAAATCAGAGGTTTAAAATTAAAAGCAGGAAATTAAGCGCATGAAAGTGTGAAGACAATACTGAACAGGAAGAAAATAACAATGACTAGAATTTTCAGCATATTGAAGAAAATAAAAGCACTGACTCCCATCTACTGTGGATACAGTATTTCGACTTCTTTAGATGGAGAACACTCCAAACCCGTCTTTATGGACATATAAGATACAGAAATTTAGATGATATGAAAACGACATCTCTGTGGAATATAGATTCTCCTCTTAACAATTATTGTGAGGTGTAATCATTTAGGGTATTTCTTGGTTGTGAATGCGGAATTATATGAATAATTCATTAATTATTATTATAGCTGTATAATAAAGCTCCTTTTGTTACAAATATTTCGATAATTTCTTAAATTACTGTGGATGTATGTATGTGATAAGAGCGAGGCCCGAGAGTAATCGAGTAATGAACAACAAACAATTCATACACCAGAAAACGATTCGCACGGCAACGAGAACGGGCCCGTATTCTGTAACTTTGAAAACGCTAAGCGCTTTTAGACGCTCAGCGTATATGACGTTAATTTTCCCTGAGCGCGCACTTAATTAACGATTTCGGTATTCTCGTCTGACGCGCTTAGCGTCTTTACTGATTGCGCTGAGCGCTTTGAAAACGGTTGCCTTAAAGGATCGTTTTGCTTGTCTAACTGTCAGTGAAAATCGAAAAAATTGGTCCTGAAGTCTGTAACTTAGAAAACGGTGAGCGCTTTTAGACGCCCAGCGTATAATATGACGTTAATTTTCGCTTACCTCGCACTTGACTATCGATTTGAGTATTCTCATTTGATGCGCTTAGCCAACGCTTAGCGTCTTTACCCATTGCGCTAAGCGATTTGAAAACGGCTACCTTAAAGGATTGTTTTGCTTGTCGAACTGTCAGTAAAAATAGTGATTTTGTGCGTTCTCTTGCTCTTTAGTGAAAACGATTTCTTCTTCTATAAATTTCTCAATAAGGGGGATAATTGATAATTTACGACTTGGCAGCTACAAACATTGCTCAAAACATGCAGAAAATGCTGAGAAGCGTCTTCCATATTTCCATCGTATAATAAGAATTGTGACATATCCATAGAAAAAATAGGTTGACATAACTCAACAATAGGTTGTAATAAAATTCACGTAACATTGACATTTTTCATAGTTTTATCCACATTTAACTATTAATAAACTATTAGATACCTGAGAAATTGCGATGTTGCCAATTTGTGGTCAACGCATATCCAGAAAACGATTCGCATGGCAACGATAATACCAAAATCGACTACTTGGTGTTCCGCTAATCGAATACTTTCGCTTACCGAAAGAATCTTTCGCTTACCGCTTTGAAAGCGTAACGTTTTTATGTCGAAGTATAGAAAAGTAGATTTTTGTAAATAACATTTAAATGCGTATTCCAAATAAAACGAAATTCTAGACGAAAATAGTATTTTAACTTCTCTCCAAAGAAGTCTAATACAACTTTTGCATAAAATCCTATGTGGAGATAATATTTTTTTTAATTTACATGGGATTTCCTATGTCCCGTATTCCCGATGGACCACACACTAAAAGTAATAATTGTCTTATAACTGATTTTTCTGTCGTAATACATTGCTTCATTGTTCTTCGTCCAATTTACTAACAACCGGCAGCGGAGGCGCAAATTAGCCACGAATCCAGAGGCGCCGTGTGAGGGGGCGTCTCAGTGGGCGCCCAAATCGACCGATATTTTCAAATACGTACGTTTATATATGTATATGTACGAATGTGCATATCCATATCGGGCCTGAGAACGTAGAGGTCGCGGCGAGCGGCCAGAAACGGCCGAGGACGAGTAAAATCCCGCCGGTCGGGCTGGGACATGGATCGTTTGCACGAGTGGGTTTGTTAAGAATAGATTGGTTTAGAGATAATTTAATTTATATGGCATTTATAATACATAATAACCTTAATTTTTTTACGTTATCTGTATATAGGTCTGGTAAATCACACACAACTACTTTTATGCTTGAATTATACTTTATACTTAAGAGTCCATTTCACTAGTTCGAAAAAGTAGCAAAATATGCGTTCGGCATTTAACGTTTTATGTAAAACTAGCTAGGTATTTTTACCATAAATCAAGAAGGAAATTAAAGATAAAGAATTATACTATATCCGTAATGTAATGGTGCGTTTAGACTTGAGCACGCACGAGCTCAGCGTGCGAGCACGGCATTCGTTCGCGCTCTCGGCTCCGTAAAATTAAAAACTTATTTTTCGACGAATAAAGTGATCCATTTGTGCGTGCAGTTGTGTTGGTGAAAATAATGGACGACCAAGAAATAGGCGAGGCAGCAGTCATTGTTATGCACAGCTTAATTATTAAAAAGGAGAAAAATCGAAAACATCGTCGCTGGTGGCAAACCCAAATTTTAAGAAATCAATATAATTTTAAATAATAACAACTTAGTGTCTGAGGAGGGCTATGATCAGTTCAAAAACTTTACAAGAATGATCAGACCCGACTTTGAATATTTACAAAATTTAATAACACCAAAAATTACGAACAAAAGATACAAATTTTAGAATAGCAATTTCATTAATATCAACATATTCAATATTAATTTTATTTACAAGATCTTGCCATGTTTTTTTTTGGATTTTTTAATAATACAAAAAAATTTTACCATCCCATAATATAGGCAACTTTTCATATTCTTCCATTAATAATAACGAAGATTCATTGATCCACTCCATAATTTTAATAAAGAAAACGGAAAAAAATTACACACGCACGCACGAACGCAGACAAAACAAATTGCCGGTGCAAACTGAGCGTTCGCGCACACATAAAATCCCTTTGAGCACGGAACAAAAACCGACACCAGACGGCTCACGTTCGCGGCTGCTCGCGCACAGCCGGTTACACTTGAGCATTCGCGGAGGATCAGTGCGTGCGTGCTCAAGTCTAAATGCACCATAACACATTTTTAGACAACTTCTTTATTTTTAAGATTTTGATGATCAAACATCAACAAAATATTCCTTATGTTTGGACTAAATTTTCTCGAAAATAAAGACATAATTTAAAATTTCGTTACAAAACGGAGATAGATTGAAGTTTTGTAATTACAGTGATATATAATTTATATTGTTTTGTAACAAATTGCTCGTTATGTTATGGCAAATCCTGAAGCTCTGTAAACCTTAATCAAGCCTTAATCAAAGCACGTGTGTTTGGAATTTTGGATGTGGCTTGACACGACAGGATCGGGCTAAGCTTTAGGCAGATTTCTGAAATATAATATGTATTTCCTTCGGCCACACACCCGCTTTACCCGACCCCTGAGAGCGACCCGAACAGTATAGCGTAATAGACTCTTAAATGCGGGCAATTAACTTGAGCCGAGCGTTGTAATGTAACGCTTTGTAACACAATCATTCGCTCGTCAATACCGAGAAATAAAGAACGAACCGAGCGGCTCGCGAATAACAACGGTGCTCCACTCGACTGTCGGATTTTTAGAAAACCTTTTTGATTGTTACACTATAGCTCAGTAGAGGTTCGGCGAATGCCGTATTCCAGTCATTTATTTTTAGTAGGGACAGTGACTTTAATTGTAGTTAAACGTGTTGGCTGTGTAAGAAATTGATTAAATGTAGATCAATAAATTTTTAGTCACGTGATTAAACTTGACCGGCACAGCGTTGCCCACTTTTACATATTTTCTTTTAATCAAATCATTTTAGGAAACAAAAATAAATTAATTATATAAACAGGTATTATTTACATCAACAAAACCCAACTCTTTAACAGGACTTAAGCTTACCGCTTTTCCGTTCAAAATATTCTAATAAAGTTGCAACGGCTATTAAGTTATATTGTACAGGGTGGGTCAAATTCGACGCTTTTAAATGGAAAGACCCTTTTCTATAGGAGATAGACGAAAACTAATATCGGTGTCTGGAGCTCAATTTTCATCAAAAACATGATGGTGAAAACCGCACATCAATATCTGTTACCATTTCGGAGTTACGGGGTGTTTTTCAAATATGTGCATTTTTAACAAATCGCTGTAACTTTTTTGCTATGGAAAATTTAGTATTTCTATGAAAACATTTCCAAAGCACCTTTTTACGTAGAATTTAATGGTTTAAGTATAATTTTTTTAAAATTAATAATTTAAAAGTTATCAACAGAAAAATTTATTTTTTATTTGGGACACCCTCTATATTTTTAATTAACTGAAAAGAATTTAAAATTACCTTTCCAAAAATATAGCACCACTTGATATTTTGTTATAATCCCCTTCGAAATACAGAATTTTTAAAAGTTCCCCACTTTTAACTAGTAGGCGTTGGACCCCTTATTGATGATATGCCCTTAATGGAACTTGAAAACATGTGTTTCCAGCAAGATGACGGACGCAGGCCTGCAGGCCTCTGAACGCTGAAGTTAGCAAATTTTTGCAGCCAATTTCAAGAATAATTGAATAGCTAACCAAGATACCAGCTGTTGGCCCTCGAGAGGCCGTCTGACTTAGTGCCCATGGATCTAATCCTATGGATATATTTGCGGAAGAATAAAGGTTCCTGATTCTTCCGTTTAATCTAGACAAGAATGTCCATAACAGAAGACGGTCGATATGTCGAACACCTATTGTAGCAAAATCTCATGTCTTGGTTTGTTATTTATTTTTATTGTTATTAGATATAGTTTAAATGTGTTGATGTTGGTTAAATGTATTTTAAATTGTCATAAAATTCTGCATCTCTCATAGTAAATATTATTTTCGTTTTAGTTGATGCCCACAGCTAGAATTTTTTTGCATTACAGCCGGTGCCGTTCAAAGCCTACTTATTTAAAGCGGGCGAATTTTTATATGCTCTATATCTCGAAGAGGAATCGAGGAAAATATCAAGTGTGTTATATTTTTGGAAAGGTAATTTTAAATTCTTTTCAATAAGTTAAAAATATATAGGGTGTCCCATATAAAAAATCAAATTTTCTGTTGATAATTCTTAAATTATTAGTTTAAAAAAAAGTATACTTAAACCATTAAATTCTACGTAAAAATGTGCGTTGGAAATGTTTTCATAAAAATACAAAATTTTCCATAGCAAAAAAGTTACGGCAATTTGTTAAAAATGCATATTTTTGAAAAACACCCCGTAACTCCGAAACGGTAACAGATATCGATATGCGGTTTTCGCCATCATGTTTTTGACAAAAATTGAGCTCGATATTAGTTTTTGTTTTAAACTTAAAGTATCACAACAAACATTTAAACCAAAAACTCGTAATAGAAAACTAAAGTGTAAAAACGAATGACAATGTTAGGAAATAAATAAATAAATGTGGCAACTTGAGATTTTTTACAGCAGAGCTACCACCTGAATACCCAGCGGGAAATTTCAATTCCACTTAGTCAGCTCGGTGCCGAAAATGTCCATAATTGGCAACAATGAATTTAAAAATCGCTTCTTTGATTACGTAACTAAAAGTGTATTTGGTATTGCTTATAGGGAAAAAGTTTGAATAAACGACTCGCAATTTTTAGATCAGTTAATTTTTCAGGCTGACAATATACCGGAGCACTGTGAGCCGATCGAGCTTTTCGCGTTTCGACTCCAAACAAAACGTCCGTCGCGAGTAGTGAACAAGCGTTACATTACCGCACTCGGCTCAAATCAATGCGCAGAATCATATTTAATTATAATTATTGGAAAACGTTAAAGCCTCATTCTGAACCTCGAAATTAGTGTAATAAATTACTGGTTTCAATAATGCTTATGAGTTTCCGATCATTCACAATGTTTAAAAAGATAATTAAAATTAATACAATATTTTACAAATAGCTTACCGTAGCCATAGAGAAAGCCTAATCATTATAAAACAATAAACTTTTTTTCTTAACCACAATGTCTCTTAACGGATGACAATTAAAGGCCAAAATTACATTACTCGCAAATTTTTAAGTATAATTAGTGGAAAAAGTTAACTTCCTCTACAATTGAAAACTACTATCACTAATTTTGACGGTCAATTACATTGAAATTAGAGGAACAAACTTCTACGCTAATTGAAATCATTGATTTATTCCACTAATTTCGAGGTTCTGATTAAGCTGAAGCTTGTTAGCTTTTCCACTAATTGACATGAACTACCACTAATTTTAACCTTCTAAATGCTTATATTGAATTTAGAGTAAAGCCGAACGATGCTTTCAATGTTGGAACCAGCATTTGGTACAGTTATCAAAAAAATGTTGCAATTGGCAAGTGTCTCTTCTACACGATGCGATGGAGTGAACGTTTGTTCCAACGCTGCGCAGAATCATATTTAATTATAATTATTGGAAAACGTTAAAGCCTCATTCTGAACCTCGAAATTAGTGTAATAAATTACTGGTTTCAATAATGCTTATGTGTCTCCGATCATTCACAATGTTTAAAAAGATAATTAAAATTAATACAATATTTTACCAACAGCTTGCCGTAGCCATAGAGAAAGCCTAATCATTATAAAACAATAAACTTTTTTTCTTAACCACAATGTCTCTTAACGGATGACAATTAAAGGCCAAAATGACATTACTCGCAAATTTTTAAGTATAATTAGTGGAAAAAGTTAACTTCCTCTACAATTGAAAACTACTACCACTAATTTTGACGGTCAATTACATTGAAATTAGAGGAACAAACTTTTACGCTAATTGAAACCATTGATTTATTCCACTAATTTCGAGGTTCTGATTAAGCTGAAGCTTGTTAGCTTTTCCACTAATTGACATGGACTACCACTAATTTTAACCTTCTAAATGTTTATATTGAATCTAGAGTAAAGCCGAACGATGCTTCCAATGTTGGAACCAGCATTTGGTACAGTTATTAAAAAAATGTTGCAATTGGCAAGTGTCTTCTACACGATGCGATGGACTGAACGTTTGTTCCAACGCTGGACGCAAACTCGGCTCTACATTTATGAAATTAAATCAGTGCCGTACCGTTGATTGAACGAATAAGTTCTATCAGTCTACGGTCGTATTGACTTGAGCCACTTGATTCCACTTCATTTCAACTGAAAACGGAAATATAAGAAGAAAATTTTGATGAATAAAAAAAGAGAATGAATAAAAGAAAATTTAATTGTTACTCAGGTTAAAGTAATGACCAAAACTTCTGTCACAAATTTATTAACACAAATAAAACCAATAATTAATTTTTCTACCGGATGTTGCATCGTCTGAAAACATCGGAAATCCCATGCATATTTTGAACTGTCCAAATATTGGCAAATATTGGCTATTTATTATAATTGAAACTACTAATTTTTCCACCTATTTAGAGGTTCTGAGTAAAGCTGTATTTTTCAGTTTGGCATACTATTGTATTTACTGGTGGAAACGTTGTTAGTACTGGCATAAAATTTGGATTTGATGCAGAATGCTTTGGAATATCCACGCAACGCAACTGATATTTATGTCAAAATCGACTCACTTATAATAAAAATCAGCACCCTAAAGGAACATACTTGCTTTAAAAAAATGTAGTCAATATGTTCTGAAAATGTGATTCTAAAAAAAGTTATTAAGAAATCTAACGAGTAATCAACAGGGCAGTTGATAAAAAATATGTGAATAATAATAAAAGATATAAACATAATTATTGGCATAAATTTCAAATATTCTAAAATTTAATTTTTGTCACAAAATCAATCGACGCAGTTTCCTGTGAAACACAATTTATACCAACACTACACTTAGAGCTAATTGTTTGTATAGATTAAATAAAAGACAAAACTAAACCTGGTAGAACATTCCAATTCTCAAACAGAGTAGCAATCGAATTACCAAGCAGCTTAAACCGAAATAACAGATTTAAACTGGTATCACTTTAAGCAACGATATCCTATCTAGCCGATCAAAACGATTGTCTATAATAATCCTGGGCTACACTCGAATCAAATCAATAGCACGGACTCGAGTGCGATCCGTCCCGCCCCAGCGCTCAGTATTCCTGTTGTGGCAGCCTTGCGACGCCTCGGGGCTCGATGGGTCAACAATCCGCGGCCTCCCGGCCACCAACGACCGGCCGCGGTGCCGACCGAACGGCCTCCGGTACTCATTCATTGTCTTCTACTTGTTCTTCTTCATCCTCTCCGATTAGTACCCGGAGAGGACGAGATTCGACATTCGACACCCAAAAAGAAATCAGAACGGAATATTTATACCATTTACTTTTTAAACAGAATTTTTTTATTTTTAATCCTGTTGATATTATTAAAATTCTGGATAATCAACTGGATTTTAATTGTTATTTTTCCAAGAATTAGATTAACATATTACTTGCATGAATTTAATAAAAAATATATTTTATGAATACACTTTTTATTTGAATTGAGCACTGGTAAGTCTCAACAACGCAAAAATTCGTTAAAATAGGACTTGAACATCGAAGCATATCAAAGAAATTACGCGCTGCCTGTTTTACGCTAAGATCAGTTTCTAAGGAACTTAACTTATCAACCTCTTGAATAGCCTATTATGCCCTTTTTGAGTCGCATCTTCGTTATGCCCTTCCATTCTGGGGTACTTGCTGTGCGACAAAATTTGATCGTATTTTCAAACTTCAAAAGAGAGCAGTTCGATATTTATCGGGACTGAACAGTAGAACTCACTGCCAGAATTTCTTTAAAAATTTCAAAATACTGACTCTTCCTTCTTTATTCATTTTTGAATCCGTTTGCTTAATCCGCAAGCACATATCTGCTATTCCAGAAAGGCCATCTCACAACTATCCACTTAGGAATGCGGAGCACGATCTTTATCTGCCAACCCCGACCTCAGAACTAGTTAAAGGCTCAATACTGTACAATGCCAAAAAAATGCCATCATCTGCCTTTCATAGTCGCTTTCATTCTTTCCCGCATTTCGCAAAGCTCTGAAATCATACTGGCTGGAGAGAGCCCTATATGCGGTAAACGACTTTTTTGTTGATGTTTAATCATGAACAATTTTGAATTTTAAAATTTTGATCATCTCACACACTGGTTAAAAGTCTAGTATTTAATATTTTATGACTCTTAAATGTCTTTATATCTATCTCTTAATTCCAGTTACAATTTTCCTATTGTAAAATTTTATTGATACACCTTTTTTTGTGTTCCGGAATGTCCATGTATTAATATAGTAATTTTAATGACGTATTTTTTTTAATTGTATGATTTGTATTGTATGATATTTTTTATTATTTCTATATTTTTTGTGCTTTTGTTTGTTTTGTAAATGCTTTGTAGATGAAACTATTTTGGCTTTTTGTACAATAAAGCGTTATTTATTAAGTAAATTCACACTTTCAAGGCTTGTGTGAAACCAGTTTTTACCTAAGCCCGAGAAAAACTTGGGCCGAAACATCCAAAACAAAAGCAATACTGAGAACAATAGAAATGAAAGTATTCAGAACAATACGCGGAGAAAGACTAGGAAACTTCTAAACCACGACATCAGAGAGTAAATGAATACAAGACATGGGAGATGGGGAAGAATGAAGAAGGCGCCATTGGGAAGAACATGTTGAAAGAATGAGCGTGAAAATGGGCGTGCACACATATATCCAACATACCCGAACCACCTGACAGGTCACCAAACGAATGATCATGGATGAACATTATTGCAAGAAGAGGAAAAAGACAATGAACTATGATTATGTCTGGTGGGGATAACTGATCAAGTAATAAGTGATCAGTTATCGACGAGGGTTGAAAATTATTGAATTACAAATATCGCTATTAAAAAATAGGGACTGATGGTAGAAGGGTCAAAATTTAGGGTAAACATATGTATTTTTAATGCCACATCATAAAAAAATAAAAATAAAAAATTTTGTCCAAAAAAAATAGGGGTCGATGGGGGTGGACCACCCCGATCACTTAGGGGTATAAAAGTAGAAAACAACTTATTCTCAGACCTACTGAATATACATAAACATTTCATCAAAATCGGTTAAGTCGTTTCGGAGGAGTATGGTAACGAAAACTGTGACACAAGAATTTTATTCATACAGGGTGAGTCTTCAATAAGTGCAAATATATATTTAGGGGTTGTATATTTCGACACCAGAAACACGATTATGAGTCTTTTTTCGCGAAAAAAAAAATTTGAAAATTTGTTTTTAATTAAAAAATATAATTTCCTGATAATATTGCAACATATGTAGTAGATTAAATTTAGAAGAAAGAAAACCTAGAAAAGATCCAGTGGTTCTCAAAATTTAATCAAAAAATATTTTTTTTTGGAAAATTTCAAATTAAAATAGGTAACTCAGTTATTTTGGACTTATTTGAAAAATGGCAAAGAGAAAATATGTTTCTTTTATCGAGATCTACCAGCCCTGAAAATATTTTCACTTTTTTAACACTCACTCTGTATATTAGATTACCTCGTTTAAATGGCCCTAATTTTTGTAATATGCATACATGCTTATTACAGTATATATTAGGTTTATATAAGCATGTACACACAATTATATAAACTTATATACAGGGTGGTCCGAACTGTATTCCGGAAACTTCGGCAGCATATTCTGCAGATAAAAATAAGTAAAAAAAACATCGTATAGATGTATGTCCTAAAATGCTTAGTTTCGAAGATACAGGGTGTAGAAGTTTCATTTTTATTTCGATTTTTTCCAAATAATTTCTAAAGAAAAGTCTGTATTTGAATGAAAATTGATATGTATAAAGTTGACATGAGAAATTTGATTGTGATGTCAATATGGCTTCTACTAGTAGAGGGCGCCACCTACATATTTTTTAACCGGTTTGAAGAGTAATAACTTTTTGTCCGTACATGTATATAACTACTGAGTAAAAAAATATACATTTACGACATTTTTTACGTAAAAAGGGTCTCTTGGTAAAAATCGCTACGAGTAATGGTTTTCGAGATACTTGGAACCGAAATTATCAATACCTGTCATCATTGGCAATAATTAAACATGTTGACTAGTTATTAGACTGATGCAATCATAAATTTGAAATATTTTTGTGCCAAAAGTTCAACAGAAACTGTTTTATCATCATTTTTTGCAGAAAAAATTATGATTAATTTTAAAAAAATTCCCAAATTTATTATTTCAGTACATTAACTATATCTACTCAACGTGTTTATTTTTCGTCAATAATGACATGTATTGACTATTTCCATTCTAAATATCTTAAAAACGGTTGCTCGTAGCGATTTTTACAAAGAGATATTTTTTACGTAAAAAGTCACAGAGATGTATATTTTTCCGCTCGATAGTTTATACGGGTACGGACAAAAAGTTGTTACGCTTCAAAACAGTTAAAACACATGTAGGTGGCGCCCTCTAATAGTAGGAGTCATATTGACATCAAAATCAAATTTCTCATGTCAAAAAACTACCAGACACCAATTTTCATCCAAATATTGAAATTATTGTTACTATTGTACTATTATTATTAATTATTGTTACTTCAGAAATTGTTTAGAAAAAATTGAAATAAAAATAAAACTTCTACACCCTGTATCTCCGAAATTAAGCATTTTAGGACCTACATTTATACGAACTTTTTTAGTTATTTTTATCTGCAGAATATGCTGCCGAAGTTTCCGGAATACGATTCGGACCACCCTGTAAATCAGGATTAGTGTCACCCTCTCTTCCAATTTTTTACCATTTTATTCGACATCATTATCTTAATTTTAATTAAAAATCTGCTAAAAAATACTGTGATATTTATTCAATTATATCGAATTATTTTTTCTATTCTATTTGATATTTAAAAATTATTTAACTACCCGTTTTTTTGCATAAATATATCGGATATATAGTTAAATTTTAATTAATTTTTAAATTAACAGCTGTAAAAAACTGACGTATGTTAGCTTTGTTTAAATACGTCATAGTCTAAAGTGTACTTATACATGTGCATGTGCATTGGATAATTTGCATACGCATACGCCTATTAACTACGATATAAATATAATTATTTTGACACCTCAATGGGTTTTTAAAAACGTAAATGCACGATGATGCAAAGCTAGATCGGTTTTTCACATTTCACATTTTTTTAATATGTATCCTGTTGAAATCAGATCAAATTATAGGAGGGAAAACAAAATGTTGATATTTTGGCGAAAGTTTGAAACACCCTGTGGAATATGTTAACAAAGCAAGGAATTTAAAAATAATTTTATCTTCTAGGTACATCTTTTCTCGATAGTTTGCTTTTTGATTCATCTGGATAGCTTTATTTTTATTCGATATATTCGCTTTTGAATAAGAGAGTAACATCACGACATGCCATTTTCAAACCTTCTTTATTGCACTTATGAACGTTCAATAGGTTTTTCTTTTTCGAGGACCTGACTTTACGCATGCGCATTAAAAGTGGCACGTATTTCCAAAATAATTACAATTTTATCCGTTTTAGAAAGTACAAATTATACATTGTTATGGAAACCAACTTTTCATTGTTATCGTATTGTCATAATCTTGTCATAATCTTGTCATAATCTTGTCAGAATCTTGTCATAATCATATATCATAATGTTATTTCCATTGTGTAACGACGCTTGTTTTTTGCGTTTTTTATTTTAAACATTGTATTAATTACTCTTTTATCGACCGCTTTTATATAGCCAAGGATGCAAGTGTGTTCAGTGAGAAGTTAATTTTAAGTTTGTGCAATTATATTTCTTTTTTTTTACTCGTTGGGTTTTAATTTTTGGTACTCGTAAAAATGACAAGAAAGTGTTTGGTGTGTTAAAATTATAATATAAATGTCCCCAAATTATCTTTTTAAAGGCAAGTAAAGTATTCAGTTGTTCTTTTATGTATATTAAACCACATGCATACTTTCTGGTTAGATTTCCTAAGAATATTGATATTCGTACGGAGTGGCTAATTTATTTTTTATTTAATTTAACTTTTGTGATAGTAACATTCAATTATTGTTCAAATATATGCATTTTACAAATTAAATTTTTAAAATTCAATGTTCAAATTTGACGCGTGGATGATAGGTCCTCGACAAGGATAGATAGAGTAGAAGCACCGCGTGTGCAGCAAAAAAAAAGATAAATGGAAGTCGTTGATATGTTTGGGACAGTTTCCATAGTGATTTACTTATCCACGTAAGTATATATGATCTAGGGTAATAACGATTTACAGCAATTTTAGCATTGATTTTTGGTCCTCATCAACACACTTATAAAATAATGTTTATTGTTTTTGCAATGTCACTGTCATTGAAAAGTCATATTATTTAAGTCATATTATTGTACATTGACGTTTACTCTAGTAGAGATGCTTTTAATTTCTCATGTATTGGCTATTGCTCTAATCGGTATTTTGGACTGAAAGCCTTATCTGCTAGAGTAACTGCCCAACAGACAATAATAATATGTTTTTTCTAAAGACTTACATAAATCACAAATACCATTTTATAGGTCTGTTAACTAGGACCAAAATCAAAGGCACGGTTTTAATTTAAAAAATACGAAAAAATGTTAGTGTCTTCTTCAAAAGAATATCTCCAAAAAAAAATAAAGCTATGGAGATGAACCAAAAAATATATTATCGAGAAAAGATACAACTATAAATAATTTTTACAACAATAAAATAATTTTTAAATTCCTTCCTTTGTTAATGGTACTCTACAGGATGTTACAAACGTTCATCAAAATATCAACATTTTGTTGTCCCTGGTATAATTGACAGATAGCAACATTTATTTTTAATTTAGAAACAGATACATACTAAAAAGTCAAATAATTCAGCTACAAATTCAAATCAAAATCGGTCAACTAGAACACAATATACAAGGTGCTACAAATTCGAGGTACGAGCACTGGTATCTCGGAAACCGTAATAGATACGAAGATGGTTAAATTGGGGCAATGTTGCTCCTTAGGATGTTCACCAAGATGCCATCAAAAAGTTTTTAAAAATTTCAAGGATTGCTGAGTTTTTTGGAAAAAATAAAATTGATTTTCAAAAACAACTGTACCAAACTACATCTTCGTATCTATTACGGTTTCCGAGATACCAATGCTCTTACCTCGAATTTGTTTGTTTTGGAAAAAACGGATTTTTTTGAAAATCAATTTTATTTTTTCCTGTCGTCACTTTTTAGAAAATCCAAAAACTAATTGCACATTCTCATAGCCACTTTATTAGGGCTATATGAAAGTATTTTTTGATTTTCAAATTAGCTGATAATTTGTGAGATACATAGGCCAATTTAATTTTTTTAAATACGGACCTGCATTTTTTATTTGAAATTTTGGAAGAACTCAGTCTCCTGAGTACAGTGATATGCCACTCTCATGATACTTTTTTTTTGTTTTTGGTAACTTAACAATAACAAAACTATTCAATTATTATTTAAAATAAAATCCGACTCTAGGTTTTTAAATTATTTAATCTGATTATATTAATCGCATTAATATTGATCAGCGCTAACTAACATTGAATAAGGAAAATCGAGCCAATTGAAAGAGTCAAATAAATAATATCAGCAATTTAAAGAAATTATTTTTAACTTTTTTTATTTTGAATTTGAAATCTCAATGTACGATCTAATAAAATGCATAATATTAATCGCAGTTATTATTAACAAATCAACTTCTACAAACTAGTTTCTAAAGCTCTACATGTTCGAAAGGGTCACAACCATCCCTAATGCAAAAATTTATTTTTCGTTCAATCTTATTTGATGGCGCTTTGAACATATCTTCTTCTTATACTTCCGAATGCATGTTGTACTCTTTATTGTTAATGTTGAAATGAATTGATTACGCTTTTACAAATGTAATAACCCCCCACCCCGCTCCTTGGCGAGAGATCCAGGAACCTCGCTGGCCATTATACTGCTCTACCATTTCCAATCCATCTTCCGGGGAAATGATTTGATTGTTTATATTTATATCATATTATACTTATATTATTTTTTATTATTTTATTGTATTTTATTTTCCGTATTCAATGTTTTACCCCACGTCATTGTTATGTTTGAAAGCTTATCAATATTATAACGATCAATAGATTAAATATTAAAAAAACAGGGCCAGACTTGAAATTAGTTTAAATAAATTGTGTTCAAATGTCCGAAACAAACAAATATTAAATGTGACATTTCATTATACTCAGGAGACCGAGTTCTTTCAAACTGAAATAAAAAATGCAGGTCCGTATTTAAAAAAGTAAGTTGGCCTCTGTATCTCACAAACTATGAGCTAATTTGAAAATTTAAAAATACTATCAGATAGCCCTAATAAAGTGGTTTTGAGAATGTGCAATTAGTTTTTTGATTTTCTAAAAAGTAACGGCAGGAAAAAATAAAATTGATTTTCAAAAAAATACGTTTTTTCCAAAAAAACTCAGCAATCCTTGAAATTTTTTAGACTTTTTTGTTGGCATCGTGGTGAACATTCTAAAGCGCAACTTTGCCCCAATTTAACCATGTTCGTATCTATTACGGTTACCTAGATACCACTGCTCGTACCTCGAATTTGTAGCACCCTGTATAAAACTTTAAAATACATGAAAATTTTAAGGAGCCCTTTTTTCATACCGGTGAGTGTAGCTTAAACTACTAGTTTAACCTGTATTAGTGGATATCTGATTTTGTAGTTACTATAATTAGCTACGGTGGATTATTTAAGTTATACCGATACGAATGTTAATAATGAATAATGTTAAATATGTCAAAAACCTTACATTTTAGTCATATACTTCTCTTATAAAACTTACCTTTATTTTTCTCCCAGAATCCGAAAATCAATTAATATACATATAGGGTGTTCCATTACAAAAAACACAAGTTTTTAACTGTAATTTTGTAATGTAGCTGTAACTTTTTTTGGGACACCCTGTAGAACTCTCTATATTTTTAAAAAGTGCTCTGAATTAACTAATATGCTCACAAAATTTCATTTCAATACAAACTGTCGTTCTCCTTAAAGCCTCCGCGGCGTATGAGAGGCGCCATGCGCCACCCTGTATATGTTCAGACCATTCCAAAAATGTGTGTAATCTTAATTAATTAATCGAATAAAAAGACATAAGGAAGGAGCATATCAAAAATCTTAGGTCCACCGCGATGGGACGCAAATATGGCCGACTTAAATTCCGGTTTAGGGTAAGATCACTGGTTTTGGCCACTTTAAGGAAACCAAGAGAAAACCTGAGTTTTAATTTCTTGCCTCTCAAAATATTTCAGTGCGCCTATGAGTGAATGAGATGGCCCTACATTACTAGATTAAATCTATTGGGTTGAAAAGAGAAGGAAGTAAAGAGTAATGTCTGCGCAACTTAATGTTATATCTATT
>NW_022145804.1:0-3070 GCF_002938485.1 Sitophilus oryzae | reverse complement strand
AGAAAACAAAATTATTAGCAAGTATCACAGTTCAGATACTTAGGAATAAATATGTCGTACTTACTACCATGATCCAGAGAAAGATCTGAGAAGCCAGATAAACAGAGCAATGGTCATGTCAGGATGTCTGAGGCAAATTGTGTGGACAAAGCCCTTCATGCGAACAGACAGCAAAATTAAAATTTACAAGTCCTGCATGCATTAAACCAATAATGACCTATGGTATAGAAATCCGAGAGAAAACAAACAAGACCAAAAGTATGTTAAGAGTCGCTGAAATGAAGAACCTAAGAACCATAGTGGGGAAGACTAGAAGAGACAGAATTAGAAACACAAATATCAGACAACAATGTAGCATACAGGACGTAGTGAGATGGGGTAGGCAAAGAAAAAGACAGTAGTTTGCACACGTAAAACGCATGGAAGAAAACAGGGTACCGCGTACTCTTGAAGGCAAACCCATGGGTAAGAGACAATCGCGAAGATCTCCTACAGATGCAACATTAAAACTAACAAATCAACTAGATCTCAAATAAGTAAAAGAAGAAGAAGAAATTACTTATTTGTTCAAAATTGTTGTTTTAATTTACTACAAATTGTTGTCCCGGCATAACATATTAAAAACAGAAATGCTAATTCAATATGACATATTGCAAAATAAATTTTTTGTATAAACATAATTTCTTTCTTGAAAGTTTTATTTGCATTAAATTATTAAAAATTCTATTTACTGAAATATTTTCTATGTAGAAAGTGCATCCAGTAAAAATCTATTAAAAAATGCAGAGATCTATTAAAAAGACTTGCAAGAGTCTTGCAGCAAGCCCAAGTTTGGACCCTGCAAGACCAATACTAAGGGAGTCTTGATCTTGGTTTTGCCTCATTTGCTCATCACTTTATAATAAGAAAACTTTACCTTTAGTGTCTTGAAACGGTGAAAACGGTCGACGTTCCCCTGGTTTGAACGCTTTATTCATATGGCTAGGAGTTTTAATATCAGTTGCTTTAATTTCTTTTTCATTTTTGCAACTGCAGTTTCTAATTTGGTTTAGCGAGGCAGTTCTTAGTAAACGGCTTAAGGATATAGAAGTCGAGTACATTTTTATCATTCGTATGCTGATTTTATTGGCAGATGTCAATTGACAATGGCAATAGTGACACCTCTGGTGACACTAAATAATCGAAAGATAATCTGTAATCTTTGAGTGAAATAAACTTTATGGTTATGTTTTTGTGGTTGTGTTCCGTTGTAAGGACAGGTTAATATTATACAAAGAATACAGGGTACCGCCTCCCATACGACACTGAGGCTCCAAGGAGAACGGTAGTTTATATCGAAATTAAATTTTGGAAGCATATGTACGTTAATTGAAAGAAATATTTTATAGAAATATAAAGTTATGCAGGGTGTCCCCAAAAAAAGTTACACATCAAAGTTGTGTTTTGAATGAATGAAAATATCTAGGAAAATCTTTGCTTGAGGGGTAGACAACCCTAATAATATTTTGAAGTGACATGAATTCCCCATTGAATATCGGAATAATACACTGGGTGTTCCATTTTAAATAAAAGAGTAACTTGCTTTTAAAGTGACCAATGTTTCATATTAATTTTGTCTCACCGTGTATAATTTTTTGGGTCAAGTTTTAATTTGATTTAAAGTACAGTAGTTATTTTAACTATATAGATATTAGGTTATACCGGGTAAATTCCAACTTAGACAGTTTTTATTGAAATTTAAAAATTGTCCTTTATTTTTAGAAAATATTAAATAATGTCAAAACCCTGACATTTTAGTCATATACTTCTCTAATAAAACTCACTTTTATCTTTCTCGTAGAATTCAGAAATCAATTAATATATAGGGTGTTCCACTTCAAAAATCACAACTTGGATATGTAACTTTTCTTGGGGACACCCTGTAGAATTCTCTATATTTTAAAAAGTGCTCTGAAATAACCTACATATGCTCACAGAATTTCATTTCAATACAAACTGTCGTTCTCCTTGGAGCCTCTGCGTCGTAGGAGAGGCGCCACCCTATACCGGGTGCGTCTCAAATGTGGCTCACCCTTATAACTTTTGTATTTCTTCAGATAAAAAAACGAGATTTGGTATGTTAGTATATGACATAAATTAGAATTGATTGACGTATTCAATTGTTTTTGGTCACTTCCTGTTTCACCGGAAATGACTACAACTTTTGATTTTTAATAAATGGCACCCTAGGTATTTTTTTACTTTATTCCATAGAAATATTCTGAATGGAATGATATATCATATGTCAACTTTTGACATTCTCGCTTAATGAAAAATCGTATTTTAAAATTCAATCTAGAGTGCCATGACTATGTTAAAAACACGTCTAATGTTAGAAAATGCTCAAATCGTATTTTTAATCATATATCAATTTTTTCGAATGAAACGAGGGTGGCTCATTAGCATATTTGGAAAAATCATTTTTTTAAGAATAATTTGATATCATACACTTGGTACTTCCAGTCAAATTTTCGCTACGAACCGCAAGTTATAATTTTAAATACACCATATGCGAAAATGTCAAAAATTGCCATATTATATATAGTTCTATTCAAAGTGTTATTTTCTTTCAAATAAACTAAAAAAATACCGAGGATGCTATTTAAAAATCAAAAGTTGTAGTAATTTCCGGTGAAACAGGAAGTGACCGAAAACAATTGAATACGTCAATCAATCCTAATTTATGTTATATACTAACATACCAAATCTCGTTTTTTAACTAAAAAAAAACAAAAAAGTTATATGGGCAGGGCCGGCGGAAGGGCCGGAAGCGAGGGGCGCCACAATAGCATTTAAAAACAGTAATCTAAACAAATAGTAACGAATATCCAGTTCAATAATTAATCGGTACTGTCAATTTCCACATTAACACATTAGCTATTACCACACCACAAAGGGAAGAATATCTGACTAAACATTATAAACACTATACTATATCCTAGATGTATCCTATTAATAGTTTACTGAAATTATGCTCAAAAAACCCTTAGCACGAAAGCTTTGGGGTGGTGCCCGGTGGCGTAGAGGTACA
>NW_022145803.1:413492-419432 GCF_002938485.1 Sitophilus oryzae | reverse complement strand
ATAACGATCTATCAAAGAATGAGATCGAAATTATGCCACCATAGAAACGCCGTTTAGTTTTTGGGACTTCAAATTGGAAAATTCAAATACATTTTCATATTTTTTTGAATTTCCTCTAAAACTGACATTGCAAAAGTTTGGATATTGGAAAAAAGGATTTTTGGAAAAGGATAAACGGGATTAACCATTTTAGAAAAAGCAAAACAATCCAGGAAGATACTGTAGATTGAAATTTAAAATACTATTTTTTGGTTAATTAAAAATATGAAGGATTTAATCATCTGTTGATGACAAAAAAATACAAAATTGAAACTTAATTGGCAAAGAAATACAAAATTTTTAATTTAATAATACCAAAAACAACTAACGTGCCAGAGATCGATCGTAACCATATTTTATTAACAAAAAATATTTTCATGCTTCTCTAGAAAAACTTATTTCCCTATACACAAGTACGAAATTGGAATTTACTGTTTTTAGAAAATACAAATTGTGAGAAAAAAATCTGCAACCATAGCTTTCCAAACCAATTACATAACAGGCCATTTAACAGAATTAAAGTTGAACAGAAATAACATACCTATAATCTAGATTCTAGATTCGTTGGGAAATAATTTCACTTATGCAAACTAGTACAACGTTCAGAGGGGTTCAACGTTTTTCATTTATCACACGAGACATCACTCGCTCACATATGTACACACACGCACCAGACGATATTTCATCAAATCGTGCGAAAAGAAAATATAAAGGATTAAGTAATATGGAATTAATAAACAATAGATATATCTTTACGTAATGCATAATTGTTCCAATAGGGCTTTTGGAATAAGAACAAAAGAAAATTATAGGTTGCTAATAAATGACTCAAATTTCATTTTCTTAGAGACAAAAAGTCGAGAAGGAAAACATATTAACGATACGTTGTTATTAATAATACATAGAACGATAAAAATAATTCTACTTAGGAGATAATTGGTATATTTAGAGGTAACGAAATGACAGAGACTGTTGTGTCTGTCATTTCAATTTAGAGGTAAATTGTGTTTTCTGTCATTTTTTAGAAGTCGTCTAACGAAATCTTTCATGGCTCGTTGGACAAACTTTAACAATCTAGATTTTCATATTTCAGCGATATCCAGAGCAAAAATATTGGGAGAAATAAACTACTCAAAACAATTATCGCATATTTTCTAAAAAAAAATATTAATTTGAAAAGCAAGACACTTTGAATTCCCTGACTTATAAATTTAAATAGTTTGGATACTGTGAAGGGAAATTCAAAACAATAAGCCTACGTGTTAACCTGTATTTTTTAGTCGGCCGACTATTTAATTGCAAAAGTGAAAAAATACATACTTATGGAGCCGATCAGCCGACTATTTGATTGCATGTGAGCGTGGCTCCATAGGAATATATTGGTTACAAATATGCAACTAAATACTACTAAATAGTCGGCCGATTAAAAATTGCCTGTCAGCGTATAGCCTAAGGCTACGCAATACAATCATATATTGGGCCGATCGGCTCCATAAAAATGTATTACTTTCACTTTTGCAACTAAATAGTCGACCGACTAAAAATTACATGTCAGTGCGTAGCCCTATTTATCCTAAAAAAACTCACAAGAGAAAGGCAGAAAAATGTATGCTTCATTGAGAAATATCTAATAATTACTTTTATTCAAATATGCGATAATTATTTTGAGTAGTGTATTTTATCAAATTGTGTAATAAAATATTCTCGACATTTGATCACTTTTCCTAGTTTACTCTCGAGCATTTTACAACTGTATTCGTATTTACTAGGTGGGACCCTCCATTATGGCGACAAGGGCCTATTGTGGCTCAGTTCTACAACTTTCACATTTTAAAAGTTACCCTTAAGACCAAACTTTTAAAATAGGTTGTTATATTCAAGTGTGATATGTCTGATAAGTCTAGTATGGTCTTGCAAAACAACTGAAACATTGCCCTGTTCCCAGCGGGGCAGATATACTTAACGTGCCTCATAGTTTCGTCACTTTCCATACAGAATCGGTATTCAGCGTCTATTCTTAAACATATTGACACTTGTAGCATTTACTGTATCATACTGGAACCTGTTCCAGCTATACACTACTCTATTTGTAATGAAGTTCCGCCTTAAAAGCTTATTACAGCGTTCTTTGTCCAATTTTCTGTTATGGCCTCTAAAGCTGTGCGTTTCACTGATGTGGAAGATGTTCATGACGCATCCATAGTAGGCCACTTGTGATCTTGAATGTCTCGATGAGATCGCTACGAATTTTTCGTTCACGAAGAGTTGTTAGACCAAGCCTTTTCAGTTTATCCTCGTAGGGCAAATTCCTCATCTCCAAAGGGATCTTACTGACCCTCCGCTGAACACGCTCAAGTAAGCTAATGTCTGACTTATACAATTTGAGTATCATCTCGGCTGATTTGTTTGCAAATGCTTTTATTAGGTAGATCATTTTGTTAGCTTGTTTAACTATGCGATTTATATGGTACTCCCACTTCAGTTAAAAGTTAACTGCGAGAGTATTGAAGTCATGGTTACAAAATCCCGCTTAAGATGGGCTGGTCATGTATGCAGAATGCAAGAAAACCGCATACCAAAATCTTTGCTTTACGGTGAGCTTGTAGACGGTAAGAAGAGGCCGGGTGGGCAACTCAAAAGGAACAAGGACATTTTCCACGAAAACTTAAAGGAGATTAATATGCAGAATAAATGGGAAGAAACAGCTCACAATAAAACTCAATGGAGAAGAATTGCAAACTCAGTTAAACAGCAACAACTAAAAAGTAAAGAGGCAACAAAGCAATGAGATTTTTAAACTAGAGTGCGGTAGGCAGATAACATCACGTATCGGGCTTTTCAGTCACAGGAAACACGCTCATGAAAGAAAACGCCTTGCGTGGCCATCTTCAGATGCGTGTCAAATACTCGTCAGCGAGTAATGGCAGTATGCATGTAGTACTCCCACTTCAGATTATACGCAATTTCAATACCCAGATCTTTTTGATGCAATAATGTCAGTAGAGCGGCAATACCATTCCTAGAATCTCATCCGACTGTAATTTGTCTACTAGTCCGTCATGTACGAGGAAAACTGTAGCTATCAGTGAATAATTCCAAATTCTTCACTACGTTAAACATCAGGTAACAAAAATGCCTGTCAAAAATATAATAACACCAGAATAAAATAAAAAAATATAAAGAAGAAAAAAACAGACGTATAACACCAGAATTCCAATAAAGTTCCTTTAAATACAAGTTCAAAATATATAAAAAATTTCGTCTTCCTTTAACGTAGAATAAAAGTACACAGTCAATCCTATTATCTTCCTCGAGAAGCGGCGCAAACAAACCGTTCTTAACACAACTTAACGGTCTCATTACATTTGTTCTAGTGCAAACAGACTCGACATTTTATTTTGCTCTTATCCGTTGGTTGCATTTTGTCCGTTCGGCGACATAAATTCTCTCAGCGTAAACCGATGAGTTCGAGGAATACGAATCCCAGAGTAATCCGGGGAAAAGATATCACACTAACGAGGCACCAGTTCAAAGGTTTGTGCTCGTCTTTGTTTATTCAAAAAGATATAAATTTGAAAGACAATTGTTATATCGAATTTTCCGTTCTTTATTTTATAATTTATACAATTACTACCGTACTCTCTGTTATTTTGCAGATAATGAAACTAAAAGAATTTCGGACTTCCATTGTCTTATTTATTTTGCTTACACAACGTTTCGATCAGAAGTATCACTGACCGTTATCAAGTGTGAACTGATAGTAGGTCTAGTATTTAGTATCTACATTCGTAGATAATACCAAAAAAATATTGTTAGTTTTAATCATCTGCTGACGGTTTGGTTTGTTTTGGTCAAGTATTTTACTTTGGGGTTGTTAATTTAGAATTTAAGTCATTAATTTAAAGTTTTTCTGTTTTATTTATCTTAAAAGTACACTTCGATAGCCCACAAATCTCTACAGTTTTGTATGTTATACATTTGGCGCCCAACGTGGGGCTCTTGACATTTTTGTTGAGACTGCACTTTAGAGTTGAATATTTTGAGTGTATTAGGTTTTCCCTCGAATTTTAGAAACCTTCAAATTCTCTGAAATTCTTTAGATTTTCATTTAAATTCCTAATTTTCTTGATTGTTATATTAATTTATTCTGGCTTTGGCAATTTTATATTTTTTAGTATTTCTCTATATTTTTGAAATTATCTTATCACATCTCTTAATAATCTTAAATTTCTTACACCAAAGGTTGTATCCTCCAATGAGGGGTTAGGGGTGGGTCACAATTTTAAAAAAATAATATATTCTGTACAAAAACTGAGGTAACATTTCGACAGACGATGACAGAAAAATGGCTGATGACGGCTATACCAATCCAACTTTTTTACTAAAAACAGTAATTTTTTGTTTTCTTTATTAGTTTATCTCCAAAATGACAGATCATACTTCAATATGATTCTTATTTTCAATTGAAACTTGTCATACACTTGTCAAATTAATGTGAAATAACTAGCGTCGGAAAGTGAAGACTATTTGCAGTATGGCTTTTGTATTTTGGTTTATGTTATTATGTATATTTCAGATTTTTTTAAGTTGTGTTTAGCTAGTAGATAAATATTAACTTACCACACACAAGTGCATAGAGACATTATTTAATAATAATCAACCCTTATACACACAAATCAATAATGAACCCCTTTTAAAATTAACATAAACAAAGCTATACAGCTATAAATAGGCTTATTCAGCATTAGTGTAGTAAAAGCAAAACAAATTAATAACCGGTATTTTCAAATAGGATAATTCGATTTCCATAGTCGAATGGGCACATCTTTATGTGCACAAAAGCTTTTAATTGAACTTCATACAGGCACGTTCTGTCGCCTAGCTTTCAGTATTTACTAATTTAAATCCAATTAGTGTTTGGGACGTATATGAGTGGCATACATTGGCGAGAGTGTGGAGCTCGCTATGATAATAATAGGAATATGAATTTACTTCGTGACGTAATGAGACATTGATACCATTTGAAAAAAAAACATATCAGATGTAAGGTGTATCATATTTTCGCTGTTTTTGATAGATATCTTCGTTATTATTAATGATAAATGGCTACAGTTGAAATTTCAGTTTGTATCTAATACACGATACGTGGTATTAAAATTTTCATTATGGAATCGTTGGAAAGTTTCACGAAAAAGTAGCCTAACTTTATGAAAATTTCAACCCTTTATCTTTAACAACAACGAAAATATCAGGTAAGAACGGCAAAATGAGACAAATTGTACAAAAGGTTCTAAATTCTAAAGAAAAATTGAGATTTTTATAGTTTTTATTTCAAATTTGACTCTCATTCTGAATTTTTTGTCATCGTCATTATCATTTCCAATTATGTTATAACCTCCTATACATATTTAGAAACTCTCTTTGTATTTGAGCCAGTTGTTCTTTATTGTTGGGTCCAAGATATCCTGCAAACTTTCTAATATCATGGTCCCGTCTTTTTTTCTCGTGGGTACCATGCTGTAATTTTTGTGGTCCATCTGTTCTCTGTTCTTCTTGCCAGGTGCCCTGCCCATTGTCACTTGAGAGATTTGATTCTGTGAATGACATTTAGTACCTGGGTCCTTTGTTGTATTTACTCTATTTGTTTATGGTTTTTCTTTGTTATTCCCAGCATATTTCGTCCCATCTAGCAAGTGTCCAGGTTTCGTATGCATAGATCACGACTAAAAATACACATTGATCGAATGTTTTTTTCTTTGGATAAAGTGGCATTTTAGATTTGAATATGATTGAGTTTCTTCCATATGTTTGTACTGCATGTTAACCTAATTCTTCTGTTGATTTCTGGTAGTATAGAGATCCTAAGCTGTGTATTAGTTCAGGACTATTGGCACTTCAGGA